>NW_013653497.1:0-22500 GCF_000499385.1 Eimeria necatrix
GGGGGGCGGCGGGCGGGGAGCCGAGGGCCCCCGCAGCGCCGAGGGCTGGCGGGGGGGCCCCCCCAGGGGCCCCGGGGGGCCGCTGCTGCGGGGCTGGGGACGCGCGGGCGGCAGCAGCGGGGGGCCCCTGCTGCTGGCTCATCTTGCGGAGGGAAGAAAGGTGGGCCTGCGGCGCTCCTGCAGGCTGCTGCTGCGCACTCCGGGGCAGCTGCGCAGAAGGCAAGGAAGGGTCTTCACAGCGGCGGAGGCGCAGCGCCTACTGCCCAGCCAGAGGCGCGGAGGGTCTGCGCCGCCAGGGGCGGAAAGGGCTGAAGGAGAAGCCCCCGGGGGCCCCCATCAAGGCCTTCACGGGAAGCGCGAAGATCTTCAGATCTGGAGGCGCGGGAGTTCGCGTCTCTCGGAGAGGCAAGAGGAGGGGAGGGACGCACAAGGTGGAGCCCGCGGCACCCCCGCAGCAGCAAACGCGTGTTGGGCCCACTGCCAAAAGCCCAACGGAAAATCCCCCTTCAAAAGCCACTATTATTGTCCATCATGCCGCAATCCCAAGGCTGGCGCCGAGAGCCATCGCAGCAGCAGGCACGGGAGCCACCCGAATCTGGGGTGTATGTACACCGGAGATTTGGCAGCCAACAGGGGGAAAAACCCCTACAACTTCCAACCTCGTTCCTTCTTCGTTGCACTTTGCAGGAAAGAGCAGCTCCAGCGCCAGCCACGACGCCCCCTGCTGCGCAGCACCGCCACCCCCTTGGGGCGACAACTTTGGGGCCACCATGCACGTGTGGGGCGCCAACCGAGACAGTCAGCACTAGACGGTTACTTATAGACCCCAATTACCCGCACTTTCTGCAGGAAAACGCTCTTAACGTCATAATAAACTCCAAATTACAAACAATCTTCAAGATGTCTCGCGCGGTCTCAACGCCAGTGGGCCACGCGCAGGCCTTGTTGGCCGTTACACTGAATATATCTGTCGAGCAGGCTCTATAAGTGCAATAATTAAATCCGGCGCAGCGGTCTTGTGCAGGAAACCTCCTGGTTTCCGTGCGTGCGCATCCCATGCCACAGTCGCCAGCACAGGCGCACCACTTTTGGGCGCCAAACCCTGGCAACTGTTGCAATTTCTTAGTTTAATCGCAGTAGCACTCCTGAATAGTGGAGCAGTGTCTTTAATGGTTTTACTTCAAAAATTTTTCATGGGATGCAGCTTTGTTTCGGCTAGTGCCTGGGATGCGCGCAGCAGCGCGCAGGTGCTCGAGATCGGTAGCTACACCAGCTGCGGGAGCCGCCAAGGGAAGTGTCCAGCCAGCTTTCTATTGCATTAACTATATTAGGAGCCTGCAGAAAAATGATTCGAAGCCGGGGGTCAAAAAAAAGCTGTGCAGTGCAGGTCTAGTTGCCAGCAGCAGCCTGCTGCGCTGCAGCCGCTGAGAGTCTCGGGGTGCCCCCACAGCTCGGACAGCGGTGCTCACTCAGCTGCTGCTCCCGCCCCACCTGAGGCCACTTTGCTGTTTTGCTGCAGTTCAAAAGCTCGATTTCAGCGTCACTTTTGCAATCTTTGCAGCTTTCAAGCCCCGACTGCAGCGCGGCCTGCAGCAGCTCCTGGGCGCGCAGTGCTGCCACACACTGCGGCCTCTTCGAGTTTCCGCGAAGTCTTGGCCCCTCAAAGTGCTGCGCCTGTTCGCATTTGGGGCCTTTTCCCGCGAACACGGCCAAGACTGGGCTCGCGGGGCTGTGTGTGGCAAGAGGGCTTGCTGAGAGTCACTGGCTAAGAAACTCTGAAGCAAAAAGCAAAAAAAGCTGCACAGGGGGGCTCAAGTGTCCCCCAGACACCCAGGATCGGATGTGTGGCAGCACTCTGGGCACTCCGGCCTTGTGTCCTCGCCGTGTCAGTGATCATAAATTGAACAATTAGAGATGCTGCTCGTGCTGCAGCAAGACGTGAAAAGCTTTCGCAGCAATTCGTAGAACTCGTTCTCAAAAACTGAACTCTGAGCTCCCCGCGGGAGTGAATTGTCGTCTGCGACGCTTTCCCGAGCTGGGCCACTGCAGGGGTCTGGCCTTCACATAAAACGCACACATTCTGTTAACTTGTGGAGTACCTGCAAGGCTCCGCCTAAGTAAGAAGGCAGACACAGGAAAGCATGCCTGCAGCCGCGCACTGCTGCAGCGGATTCAAGTCGGCTGCGAAGATCAGTTGCACACAAAACTGCTAACAATCCTTCAAACTAACAACACGCTTTGCTACGGCTTTCCTTACTTCATGCTTTCCCGAATGCCTTGAGCACTGGTGCTTTCAGCTCAATAATGATCCACTGGCAAGAGGCTAGCTAGCTCGGGTTCCGCTGTTTCTAGAGAGCTGGGATCTTCAACAGTAGTTGAATCAGTGAGCTGGACTCTCACCCCTGCTTTTCGGGTGTGGGAGGCTATGCCCAGCATTTCTGAATTTTGTTGCACTGGTTGCGCAAGCTCGCGCAGTGCCTCAGATCAACACAGCCCTGAGGTGGCTTTCAACTAGTTCAGAAGTTTGCAAACATTCACTTTCCGGGACGTGCTCCTTCACAGCATCTTCTTCCCTTATTGAATATTTGCCTACTCAGCACTTCAGCAGTGCGGCTGCGCTTTGCAGCCCCTGCAGAACAGCAGAATATAATAAGTCTTTGGCGGGACGGGGAATCCATATTAGGAGTAAGAAATATCACGCTTCAATTGCGGAAGGCGTCATCGATGGCCTTTGAGCCTTCTACAGGGCACTCCAGCGGCAACTTCTTATTTTTTCGCTCAGTCTTGAACAGCCTTTCATGCTCTAGAGGCTCTGACTCTCAACTACCCTCTGGAGATATATACAACTCAAATCAAAATAATCCCCTTCTGCCACCATATAACAGCTTTTTTCACAATGCTATTCTTCGGATTCATGAGGGCAAGAGTATACCTAGAAGGCCAACTCATAAGCCCTCTCTAGAACTTTCTTCCTCTGAAGTGCCATGAAGCAAGAACACAGCAATAGCATCCGGCAAGAGCTGGCCAAAGGAGAAAACTTGATGAAATCTAATCTTCTCCACTGACCCTTAGAAAAATGAGCTCAAAGCCAACAACATCATGAATCGTTAAAGCAAAGACTTTGTGAAGCGCTCAGTTGGAGCCGCCAAAAATAGGTTTTCTTTCTTCGAGGTGAATGCGCACATTTACATTTAATAATATTTTCTAAGGGCTTTTCTGTTGCTTGCATAGTGGTAAGGGAGGTACTGACTGGCTTTTGCATGACAGTTAGGTGGTTTCAATTGAGGCCGTGAGAATGACGCGCGGGAAAAGTGTTCACACAGTTCTCAAAAGCAGGCTTATTTCATTATCATAAAACTTGCCCTCCGAGCCATTATTTTAACTTCAACAGGCAGCAACTACTGCCAGGCAAAGCAGCGTTATATGAACACAACTGCAGTTAGTTGGTCCTTGCAAGTACAACCCATGGCAAAAGCTCGAGAGGGAATACGCCTCACAAAAAATACAGACGAAGCAAGTATTACAATATTGTCAAGGCCAAGCATTTATAGATAGGCTTGGCCCCTCCTTCTTCCTAGAAAATCTCGGACAGTTGGCAAGCCGAGCAGCGCGTCAGCCTGTCGCCGCCATTTACTCCCTTTCCGAGTTAAAATTCCAGTTCTATTAAAAATATTCACCTAGGCCCCGCTAAGCTGAGCCGGTTCACAATAAGCAACAGTGTCAGGCCAGTTCGCGGTGGGGTATCTTGGCTTAAAGCTTCAGACAAATTATGACCTTGGATAGAGCCACAATACTCTGCATTTACCGCCTTTCAGCGTTCTAAAAAGCACAGATCTCCATGCAGCATATACAAGCATCAAAACAAATTTTTGGTATTCAATAGTTGTGAAAAAAGTTGTCGCTCGCTGGCTAAAAAGAGTGATGCGCAGGAAATAGAAAAAACTGCGGAAGCTGCAGGCGCCGCTTTTCCGTCGTTTTGCGCAGCTGGTGCTTATAAACAGTTGGTCGTACAAAGCGAATATCATTTTAGAAAGTGGTTTTTTCTATAACTTGCATTTGCGCATTTTCCTGGCCGAAATGCTATGTGGGTGCTGGCTCGGGGCAGTTCTTTTCAGTAGCTGCAAAAGAGGTCCAGGGCAGCTCCTTTTTTTATTGGCTTCTGCTCCATCTGAACAGCTTTTGTTAAGTTCCAATCTGTACCGCTCCTCTTTACTTTTCACATAAAGAGGTGTACGCGTTGAAATTGAGCTTTTTGGAGCGCTATTCGACAGTTAGGTGACATTCTTTCAACAAGCAACGTCTGGGAGCCCGAAAAGCGCGTGAACAGCCTTTAAACCCCATGTGTTCGACGTAATTACTTCTGCATTAACATGCCATTCAACCTATATGCCTCGCTTTGCATGCAGAACTCAGTGGATTGTTTGCTTTAGGCGGTATGCTTAGGCGTGCACACAATTTCATCTTCACGTTCCTGCTGAATAAAATACGGCTATTCCTCGCCGGTTATCGCAGTAGAAAAGGCAAATGTCACTCTTTTCTCCCCACACTGCTGTGGCTTCTTTTTCATCCCCTCGCGTCCATGCTTTCTTCAGCCGGCCAGTTGAATTTCAAGTTGTTGTTGCATTTGGATTCATAAAGCCACCGCTGTGTGCACCGCTATGTGTGTGCCTAACCAGACCGTAATTTGCTCTCGCTAAGGCCTCAAGACTCTTGAATTAAAGAAGAGATCTCTCAGCCTCATGAGCTTCCTAAAGTACAAGTTTCCTCACAAGTACATGGAGGCCCTTGAGCGGAAACTGGGAAAAGCAGGCAGCAACACCTGCACATCAGTTGCTTACAGGCAACACCCAGGGATCCCGGGGCTTCTAAACATTCAAGTATGCGTTGAAAGCCAGGATTTCACCTCTATGGCCTGACGCGCCCATTTGCTGCAGTCGCAGCAGCGGCCCCTGCGGCGCTCTGGAGCCGCAAGGCGCTTGTTCGGGTCTATCTTCTGTTGCAAATGTTGAAATAAAATAAATGTAGGTTTCGTACTTGTTCTCAAGGAGCGCTTCATGTGCAGAAGTCCGCTTCTTGCACGGGCTCCCCTTCAACTCATCAGTCGCTGCACCCCCCCTCGCTGCCTTCTTTTCTTGCGAACCCACACATAAAACTTAGACTCCACAAGTACATATTGCAGCAAATAATTGACGAAGAGTTTTTTGGAAGAGTCCTGCGAGCTGAGGAGCTATGATCTCCTCCTTTAAGCCGTCTACAACACCCCGGGGGCCCCAACCCCACCTGTATCTGGCCACAGGGGCCCCCAGGCCGGTTAAGAAGCAAGAAGTAATCCTGCAGCGCTTGCTACTGGATTCGCTAGTATGCAGATTTGAGTTAATGTTGAACTTACAAGGGCCACTTTAGCCGAAGAGATCCGCGGGATTTGGCCTTCTAGAGGAGGGCCCTCCTGACTCGGGGGGCCCCCCGTTACCTGGGGCCCTCCCTGAGCTAGCAGCCTTCAAATCATTGAAGCAGAGAAAAAGCAACTCTCTCACAGGAGGGGGAGCAGCAGCAACACCGACAGCTGCAGCAGCAGCAACACCGACAGCTGCAGCAGCAGCATGCAGGCGAGTCCGCAGCGTAGCCCAGTAGCTGCGGCTGCAAGGAATCGTCGAGCGGCTGCAGCTGTGGTGGCAGCTACGCTGGCAGCCTCTCCAGTGCGCCAAGCAACAGCAGCAGCAGCAGCAGCAGCAGCAGCAGCAGCAGCGCCACGGGCTACTGCTGCGGCTTTCCCTTGTTTTGACTTCGCCAAAAATGTGGGCCAGAGAGGTGACAGAGAAGGCTTTGGCTCAGCTGCTGCTTCTCCGCTGAGTGCTTTGCGGGCAGAGGGGCGGGCGCCTGCAACACCGCCGACAGCAGCAGCAGCAGCAGCAGGCGCAGCAGCAGCAGCAGCAGACGCGCAGCAATGGAGCCGCTGCATTGAGGCAGCAACGAGTGTTTCTAAGGCCTGGAATGCCTTGAAGCTGCACACAAGCAGCAGCAGCAGCAGCGGCAGCAGCGACAGCGGTAGTTGCTGCTGCTGCTGCAGCATTCGACTTTACGGCGATGTCGCTCGGCTGTCTTGGCAGCTGCAGCACGACATCAATGCTTTGCTGCTGCTTCTTCCCGCAGAGCGCGTCCAGGAGGACGCAGAAACAGCAGCAGCTTTATCTGCAGCAGCAACTGCAGCAGCAGCAACTGCAGCAGCAGCAACTGCTGCTACAGATGCGGGAGCTGCCAGCACATCGAAGCTTTGGGGCGATGCAGCCAGTTGGAGTGTCGCGCTGCAGCCCCGGCCGCCAGCAGCAGCTGCTGCAGCATTGTCTGCAGCAGCAGCAGCAGCAGCAGCACACTCAGCTGCAACAGCAGCAGCAGCAAACCAAACACCTCATCAGCTGAATTGCTGCTGCCTTCCTTCGGTTTCCACAGCCCTTCGGCTGGTTCGAGCTCTGGGTCTTTGTTCTTGTGAAGCAGCAGAAGGCAGCAGCGCATTGCTGCTGCTGCACAAGGCTGCAGAAGCAGCGGCAGGTGCCGCTGCTGCAACAGCTGCTGCAGCGGCACCTGCTGCTGCTACAGCACCTGCTGCTGCAGCAGCACCTGCTGCAGCGCAGCCACCGGCTTCCTGCACCTGCGAAGCTACTCAGAGCAGCAAGCCTTCGCAGCATCCGGGCGGCCCGCTACACAAGCTGCTGCAGGCAGCAGCAGAAGCAGCAGCACAGACTTATGGGTCACTGCTGTCAATAGAATCGCTGCTGCGGGCGCTGGCTGCTGCATTAAGGCAAGAGCAGCAGCAGCAGGACCTTCATTTGCTGCTGCGAGGCGCGGGGAGTGAGCCCTTTGCTGCCTGGGAGCAGCAGCTGCAGCAGCAGCAACAGCAACCACAGCAGCAGCGGCAGCTGCAGCAGGCAATGCAGACACTGGAGCATTTCCTGACGAAGGACTTCGAGGGCCTGGCCAGCGCCGTAGTCAGCCGCTGCATGGCTGGCTTAGCTGCACTGCAGCAGCACGCACTGCAGCAGCAGCAGCAGCAGCAGCAGCAGCAAGGGGCCCAACAGCAGCAGCACGAAGAAGTGGTTCTCACTATTGGAGCCGTAAGCCAGTTTCAGCTGCATGGATGCAAGTGGCATCACTGTGGGGTTATTTGCTGAGGGCTGGAGCTGCTGCTGCTTGTGTGGCTTTGTTTGCTGCAGTCAGCGCGAAGTCTGCTGCAGCAACTGCTGCAGCTCAGCAGCAGAGAGCTGCAGCAGTGCCGCAGAGGCGGGGCTTCCTTGCTGCGGCATTTCTACCTCCACTGCAACGCGTAGGCCTTAGCAGCAGTAGCAGCAGCAGCAGCAGCAGCAGCCCATAGTCCACGTGAAACACGAAAGATAAATCACTGACAGCAGCATGAAAAGCGGCAGCAGCAGCAGCAACAAAGTAGCAGCATAACAGTAGCAGCAGCAGCAGCAGCAAAGAATGTGACGAGGGCTCTGTGGAAGTCTTGCTGTGTGCATGCAGGTACTTTGCATTCTCCAGACGGGAGATAAGAGCAGGCCATTGGTCTGCTGCTGCTGCGCTGCTGCTGCCTCTCACCCCGCTGCTTCAACCGCTGCTGTCCCTTCCGTGGGCCCCACAGCTTCAAAGCGAAGCAGCAGCAGCAGCAGCAGCAGCAGCAGCAGCCGCAGGTGCGGAGGCACCCTCTTGGACATGCTTCGCAGAAAGTGCCGCAGTTCAGCAAGAAGTAGTGGAGGTGCTTGACTCGGACAGCGAAGGCAGCAGCAGCAGCGGCAGCAGCAGCTACAGCAGCAGCAGCAGCAGCAACAATAGCAACAGCAGCAACACCGACGTGCCTAAATCTTCTTTGCCGTTAAGGGCTTCCCCATGGAAAGGCTCTTCATCAAGTGAAGCCGCAGCAGGAACACCAGCGACTTTAAGTACAGCAATAACTGCAGCAGCAGCAGCAACAGCAGCAGCAGCAGCAGCAGCAGCATCGCAGCAACGTGCAAAAAGGGGCCCTGTGAGCGACCTTGCAAGCACACCTCGCCGGAAGCTTGCACGCGCTGCAGACGCGGAGCGGCAGCAGCAGCAGCAGCAGCAGCAGCAGCAGCCGCAGCAGCAGCAGCAGCTGCTGCTGCTGCAGAGAGCGTGCCTTACTGAAGCACGGCGAACGCCACGAACTCATCTAGGGCAAGGGAGATCGCCCTTTGGGGGCTCTGCTGCAGCGCAGCAAAGCTGCCGAGCTTCTCCATTTGCTGCCTCCCCTTTTGCCCGCACTCCATCGGCAGCACCGGGAGCAGCAGCAGCAGCAGCAGCAGCAGCAGCAACAGCAGCAACAGCTGCGGCGCTGTCTCTTGGCAGCCGCAGGGCAAACACCCCCATTCTACACAGACGACTCACAGCAGCAGCAGCGGCTGCAGCAGGTGCTGCTGCTGCTGCTGCTGCTGCCTCACCGTTTGCGTGTGCCAAAGGCACTCCCCTCAGGGCCACAACCCTCCGCAGCAGCACAAGCCAAGGGGCAGCAGCAGCAGCAGCAGCAGCAGCAAACAGCGCCAAGTCTGTAGCGCTGCATGTACACACATACGCAGTCCACATCAGTTTGCTGCAGAGTGCAGCAGTGGGGCTTCAGCAGCTGGAGGCAGCAGCAGCAGCAGCAGAGCAGCTGCTTCAGCAGCTGCTGCTTTCCTGCAAAATTGAAGTTCTAGATTACGTGGCTTTTTGCATTGCGGCTGCTTACAAGCCCCATATACAACAGCAGCAGCAACAGCAGAAATACATGCTGCAGCAGCAGCAGCGACAGCAGCAACAACAGTTTGATGGAGAGATGATGGGCACTGTAGCTCCTCTAGCTCTGGAAATTAGGGAGATTATCCGCATTTCCATAAATGCGAAGTTGCAGCTGCACCTGCGACAGCTGCAGCAGCAGCAGCAGCAGCAGCAGCAGCAACAGCACCTTCAGCTGCACGAATTCGAACGAAATGAAGAAAGCGACGAAGCAGTCATTGACTGCGATGCACCGTTGGAGTGCAGCAGCAGCGGCAGCATCGCGCGCAGCAGCAGCAGCAACAACAGCAGCGCGAGCTGCAGCAGCGGCAGCAGCAGCAGTATCTCCTGCAACCCTTTTGTGGCTGCCGGCTGTGTCTCAGCCACGGCAGCTGCGCAGGGAGCGGCAGCAGGTGCAGCAGCAGCAGCTGCTGAAGCAGCAAAAATGTGGCCCCTTTGGGGCGGCTCTGATGAGCTGCTGCTGCGCCTCTCCGGCAGCAATGCACGCAGCGCAGCGCGCGAGGCTTCTGCTGCAGCTTCTGCATCCAGCTACGAGCAGCAGCAGCAGCAGCAGCAGCAGCAGCAGCAGCTGCAGCAGCAGGACGATGAGTCTAGCTTGTGGCTGTCCCGCCTGCTTTGCCTTGAGTGGCTTGTGCTGCAGCAACGCATGCTAGAAGAGGCCCTGCAGCACACAGCAGCAGCCCCGGCGAAGCACCTGGATAGGCTGCTGCCGATTGTGCTGCTGGGTGCTGCTCTGCAGCAGCAGCAACCTCAGCGCCTGTACGCTGCTGCTGCTGCTTTCACTGAGGATGCCCTCAGTCGGCTACGAGCTCTGTGCAGCAGCAGGTGCAGCAGCAGCAGTAGCAGCAGCACCGGCAGCAGGACTTCTTCGGCGCTGCTGCACTCCAACGGAGAGCAGCTGCAGCAGCAGCAGCAACGGGCGCTGCTGCGGCAGCTGCTGGAATGGATTAGCACGGAAGCTGCAGCATCTTTGGGACATTTCAGCTGCTGCTTCTCCCGTGTTGCCGCCTTTGCATGGCAGCGCGGCGCAGCGCTGCAGCAGCAACAGCAGCAGCAGCAGCAGCACCGCCGTTGTTCCCAACACCTCGCTGAGCTGCGGTCCCCCGTGCAGCTTCAGCAGCAGCAGCTGCAGCAAAACCAGCAGCAACAACAGCAGCAAGAGTGCGCATGCGGTGCATGCGAGAGCGCGTCTGCTGCAGCAGCACCAGGGGGCTGCACGTGGCAGCGCGCTGTGCTGCTGCTGCTGCTGCAGCAGATCCATTGTGCAGGCCATTGTTCTATTAGCTGGCTGCAGTCTACCGCTGCTCTAGCAGACCGTGTGCTCTCGCTGCTGCCTTCGTCATCACTGCAGCAGCAGCAGCAGCAGCAGCTGAACACCGCTGCTGCGGTTGCTGCCTTCCGCTTCCCCTTTAGCAGCTGCAGCAATGAGCCACCTTCTCCTGCAGCAACCCGCGCTGCGCCGCAGCCTGCAGCAGAAGCAGCAGCAAATTTACTATCCGAGGCCGATTTTTCTGGTTTTGCATTCTTTCAAGGGGCCCTTAGCGGAGAGCAGCAGCAGCAGCAGCAGCAACGGTCGCTGCTGCTGTGGTTGCGCGCGTCAGTTGGCTCCGCGCTCTCTTCGGCCCTCCTTTTCAGCTGGCCAGACAACAGCAGCAGCAGCAACGGCAGCAGCAGCAGCAGCAGCGACAGCAGGAGCGCCGGTGACGGCAGCCTCTCTGAGGGAGCTGCAGCGGCTGCTGCTGCAGCTTCTACGCCGCCTGACATTAAGCGCAGCAGTGTTGCGCCTTCCCAATGCTGCTGCTGCTGCTGCAAGCCTTGGGTTTCCCTTGCCAGTTGTGTAGAGGAAGAGCCTAAAAGCCCAGCAGCAGCAGCAGCAGCATCAGCAGCAGCAGCAGCAACAGCAGCAGCAGTCTCGCGTCCGCTGCAGCTGCTGCGGCTGCAGCAACAGCTGATAACGGAGCAGCATCAGCATGTCTGCTGCAGCCTGTGCTGGTGGGCTGCAGCAGCACGCAGAACGTGGCGGGCCAAGAGGGCAGCGCGCGCAGCATTTTGTGCTTTGTTGCTGGCACTGCAGCAGCAGCAGCAGCAGCGGCAGCAGCAGCGGCAGCAGCAGCTGCAGGCGCATGAGTTTCTAGCGGCATTTGACCCCGATGCTGCTGCTTCTGACGCGGCCTCCCCTTTTGCTTCAAAGGCTGCCAGCAGCAGCAGGGGCGTGCAGCAGGCTGCTGCTGACGAGCTGCTGCAGTGGCTAGTGGGGTGCTGCGCTGCAGTGGCAGCAGGAGCAGCAGCAGCGACTGCCGCCGCAGCACCAGCAGCAGCAGCAGCAGCAACTGCAGGGCCTGGCATTTCAAGGGCTGAGTTCCTTTCCAGTCCGCGGACTTTCTGCTGCTACATTGGCGCAGCAGCAGCCCCTGGAGCAGCAGCAACAGCAGCAACGCCACGCTCCGCAGCAGCACCAACAGCGCGGCAAGCAGCAGGCGAAGACTTTGCTTCTCCCTTTGCTGCTACAGCACGCGCAGCAACAGCAGCAGCAGCAGCAGCAGCAGCAGCAGCACCATCGAAAGGCCCTGAAGGGCCTGCGCTTTTTCTGCCTCCTTTAGTTGATTTGCTGCAGTGGGTTTTGCCCGGCTGTACATACACCTTACACTGCACCAGAAAATGCTGTTCCTGCTTCTGCTGCTGCTGCTGCCGGACCGCTGAACTTGCTGCTGTGCACGCGCATACTGTTTGCTGCTGCTGCTGCTGCAGCAGCAGCTGCTGCTGCTGCTGCTGGTTGACTGCACGACTGCGTCTCCTTTCCCTGTACTGGCTGTACAGCCCCAGCTGTTGCTGTTGCTGCTGCTAAAGCTGCGTTGCTTCTGCTGCTGCTGCTGCTGTGCTGCTGCTGCTGTCCAGGCTTGCTGGCGACCTCAGCGCAGCAGCAATAGCTACTGAAGACTACCTGCTGCAGCTGGACGTCTTGTCACTCTCTGCTGCAGCGTTGCTGCCCTTCTGGCAGGCTGCTGCCTTTGGCTGGCAGCAGCAGCTCCCCCGTCCGCTGCTGCCGCAGCAGCAGCAGCAGCAAGACGCCGATAGCCTGATTACGGAATATGAGGAATGCCGCAGCGAAGCAGACAACCAGTTTGCTGCTGCATGCATTCTTCTGGGGCTAAGCCGCGCCATTCGTGCTGCTGCTGCTGCTGCTGACCGAGGTGGCAGCAGCAGCAGCGCCTCCGCTGCAGCAACCCCACCTGCTGCTGCTGCTGCTTCGGGGTGGCTTGAGACTGGAGTGCAGCTGCTGAAAAGCTGGGCAAACCTGCAGGTGAGTCGGCTGCTACCCCTTGCAGCAGCTGTTGACACCGCTATCACTAGCAGCAGCAGCAGCAGCAGCAGCAGCAGCAGCAATAGCACAGTGAGGGACCTCCGCCGGGCTCTGGAAGCAGCAGAAAAGAGGCATCTGAGTCACAAGTGCGGAGACAGCAGCAGCGCGGATGGCGGCAACGCTGGCGATCGAGTTGCTGCTGTTGCTGCTGCTGCCCCCGCTGCTGCAGCTACCAGCAGCAGCTATAAAGGCGGCACTCTGCTGGCTCTTTCTGCTGCCCACTTTATCATGATGCATGCGCATGCAGCAGCAGCAGCAATGGAGGCAGCAGACAGCAACGAAGCCTCGGCCATTTCATTACGTTGTGCTGCCGCGGATGAGTTGCTGCTGCTGCAGTTGTCCGGCCAGCTGCAGCGGAAGGAGCAGCAGCAAAAGGGCGTTGCACCTCAGCAGCAGCCGCAGCAGCGCGTTTTTCTTCTGACGCTGCAGCAAGTCGAATATGTGCTGCTTGCAGCAGCGCCTTTGCAGCAGCAGCAGCAGCAGCAGCAACAAAAGCAATGTGCAGCGGCACAAGAAGCGCTGCCGATCCTGCTGCTGCCGCAGCGGTGGCTGCCTGCAGAAGCCCCTGTGGCGGTGGCTCGCTTCCTGCAGCAGCTGCTGCTCGTGCCGCCGCAGCAACACGAGCAGCAGCTGCAGCAGCAGCCGCAGCAGGAGCAGCAAAAGCAGCAGGATCAGCAGCAGCAACTGCTTTCGGTGCTGCAAAAAGCTCCACAACTGCAGCAGCTTTTACAAGACCCAGGCGACAGAGCCTCAGCAGCAGCAGCAGGAGCGAAGACAGCATCGACAGCAGCAGCAGCAGCACCAACACAAAAAGTGGCTCTGCCTGCATGCAGCAGCAGCCCATTGCGCATTTGGGGGGCATCTGCTGCCCTTGGCGAGGCAGCAGCAGCCGCAGCAGCAGCAGCAACAGCAATGTTGTCTGCAGTTGCTTGCAGCAGCAGAGGGCTTGCCGCTGTTCCACTGTCCCGCAGTCTGCTTCCCCGGCCGCTTATATCCAGAGGCTGCAGCAGAAGCAGCAGAAGCAGCAGCAGCAGCAGCAGCAGCAGCAGCAGCAGCAGCAGCCAGTGGCCAGGGCCCCCAGGGGCCTTCAGACTGCAGAAAGCCCTGGAGGCCCCCAGGGGCCTCAGAGTCCCCTTAAGCCCGGGGCCCTTCGTGGCTGGGCACTGGCCATTTGGGGGCACTTCGTCGTTTGCTGCATCTACTTTGCTGCAGCAGCAGCAGCAGCAGCAGGCAGCTCTGTGGGCCGCAGCAACCCTGGGACAAATGGCAGCAGACAGCAGCACCGCCTGCGACCTGCTGCTGGCCACGCTGCAGCAGTGCTGCTGCTCCTCCCACTCTTTGCTGCCAGCGCTGCGCCTCGCAAACGCCCTTCTCGTGCTGCTGCTGCAGCAGGGATACCCAGCTTTAGATGCTGCTGCAGCGCAACTCGAAATGCAGCAGCAGCAGCAGCAGCACCAACAGCGGCAGCAGCAGCAGCGCCAGCCAGGCTTCTTCAGCTGGGACCAAACGCACTACCTCACAGCCAGGCAGCCCTTGCTCCAGGCAGCAGCAGCAGCACCAGCAGCAGCAGCAGCAGCAGCAGCAGCAGCAGCAGGAACATCAGTAACACAAAATACGTCTGGGCAGCTGCAGCGGCAGTTACAGCTGTGGTCTCCTTCTCACACTCCTCCTCAGTGCCACTTGCAGCTGCAGCAGCAGCAGCAGCAACACGCGCTGCTGGTCTGTTTGCTGAAGTGCTGCCTTGCCGCGCAGGATGCTCTACGGAGCATTTCTGGCCCTCGTGATGGGCTGCAGCAGCAGCAGCAGCAGCAGCAGCAGCAGAAGCAAAGAGAGTCCGAGTCTTCATGGGATAAGTTGATCCCCTTAGCAGACAGAGCCGCATGGCTTTCCTTCCTGGCTGCTGCGACTGCAGCTAGCAGCAACATCTGCAGCAGCAGCTACAGGGAGGCCCAATGGGAGGACAGCAGCAGCAGCACGAGCAGCAGCAACAGCAGCGGCAGCAGCAGCACAAGCTGCCAGATCGCCTCCTTCTCCCCGTTGCTGCAAGCTTCACCGATCTGCAGCAGAGAGCCTTCTGTCGTTTTAGGTAGCGCAGCTGCAGCAGCAGAAGCGGCAGCCAAAGCAGCTTCGCCTGCCACCCCAGCAGCAGAAGCGCATGCAGCAGCAGCAGCAGCAGCAGCAGCAGCAGCAGACTGCGCAGCAGCAGATGCAAAGAGCTCCCTCAGGGCTGCAGGCATTCCAGTGGGGGCGCCCCACTTAGCAGCACTTGCTGACATTTTGCCTCCCCACGCAGCTGTTATGAGGGGTCTTCTGCAGCTGCACGAGCAGCTGAAAAGAGTGCGACAGCGACTGCAGCAGCAGCAGCAGCAGCAGCAACAGCAGCAGCAGCGGCAGCAGCAGCAGCAGCAACAGCAGCAGCAGCGGCAGCAGCAGGAGCCAGGGTGGGAGGCCGTGGCTGCGGCAAGTGAGCAGACCTTCGTCGGCGTTTGGACTCTGTCCGTGCTTCAGTGCTGCAGCAATGAGCAGCAGCAGCAGAAGCAGCAGCAGCAGGTGCAGCAGCAGCATGTGCAGCAGCAGCAGCACACCAAGTGGGTGCGAATGCTCTGCGGCTTCGCCATAGAAAGGCTTTGTGGCCCCCAGCCTGCTGGTGGGCTGTGTAGAGTGCTTTTGGCGCTGTGCGAGCTGCTGCGTCTCCAGCAGCAGCAGCAGCAGCAGCAGCAGCAGGAACAGCAGCAGCTGCTGCACCAAGGCCAGCAGACACAGCAAGATCAGCAGCTGAGACGGACAGCTGTGCAGCAGCAGCAAAATGAGAACGCGCAGCCACAGCCACAGCAGCTTGGCAGCCCGCGCCTTGCTGAGGACTGCAGCAGCAGCAAATTTGTCTCCCCGCACAAACGCAGTTCCAGCAGCAGCAGCAGCAAGCGCTGCTGCTGCAGCTGCTGGCACTGCATGCTTGCTGCCTTGGTGACCTTGCTGCAGTGGGCAGAAGCCGTGACAGACTCATCTGCTGCTTTTGCGGCTGCTGCAGCAGCTGCGCTGACGCACTCGGCTGCTGTGCTGCAGCAGCTGTTTTTGAACGCATGCACTGGGTTTCTCGCGCAGCAGCAGCACGAGCAGCAGCAGCACGAGCAGCAGCAGCAGCAGCACGAGCAGCAGCAGCACGAGCAGCAGCAGCAGCTGCTGCTGCTGCCAAACAACCCCGCTCAAGCTCAGGCTGCGGGGAGCCGTAACGCCGCCAACCTACACAAAGCAGCAGGAATGCAGCAGCTGCTGCTGCGGCTGCTGGCAGCAGCAACAGCAGCAACAGCAGCAGTGACGGCTGGGGATGTGTTGCTGCTCCGCCGAGCAGCAAACTGCTGCATCGACTGCCTTTCTGAGATTGAGTCTGGGCTGCTTGCTCTAGAGGTTGTAGCAGCAGCAGCGGCAAAGCCTGCTGCTGCTGCTGGTACTGCAGCTGCTGCTGCTGCTGCTGCAGCTGCTGCTGCTGCTACTTCACCTCGGCTTGATGTTGCTACCCGGCAGCCTGCTAGTGATGGCGGCTGCGGCTGCGCTGCTGCTGCTCTGTTTAACACAAGTCAACCAAATGAAGTTTTGAGAGTTGTTTGCAGCAAGCTGCTGCTGCTGCTGCTGCCCTTTTGCTGCTGCCCTGCTGCTGCTGTGCGGCAGCAGCAGCGAGCTCTGGAGAGGCAGCTAGGCGCAATCCCTTCTCGCTCCCCCCTGCTGCTGCTGCAGATCTCCTCTCGCCTTTTGCTGCTACTTGGTCAGCGTCAGCAGCAGCTGGAGGCGATGCCGCGAGAGCCAGTAGAGGCGCAGCAGCAGCAGCAGCAGCAGCAGCAGCAGCAAGAAGAACAGTGGCCATGCCTGGGGCAAGGCGGCCTTTGCCTTACGGCCTGGCAGCAGCAGCAGCAAGCTGCTGCTGGCAGCAGCAGCTGCTTTCTTTTAGCATCCGCTGACCTGGAGTGTCTCTCCACCTGCCGGACGTTCCCCAAGCCCCTTGTCAGAGCCCTAGCAGCAGCAGCAGCAGCAGCAACAGCAGCAACAGCAGCAAAAGGGACAAAGCTTCCCTGTGCATCTGCAGCAGCTGCTTCTGAAGAGCAGCTCAACTGCAAAGATGCTGCACATGTCTTTCTTTGGGACTGCAGCTCAAACAACGCAGCGTTACGTTCGCTGCTTCGTCCACAGCAGCAGCAGCAGCAGCAGCA
This sequence comes from Eimeria necatrix, assembly GCF_000499385.1. NCBI lineage: Eukaryota > Apicomplexa > Conoidasida > Eucoccidiorida > Eimeriidae > Eimeria > Eimeria necatrix. The sequence continues at coordinate 16,342 of NW_013653497.1, forward strand.
GCAGCAGCAGCAGCGTGCATCCCCTTTCACCTCTTCTGCTGCAAATGCACCTGCCTCCGCGCTTTTGCGCAGCAGCAGCTGCAGCACGCCTTCCCTGCTGCAGCTGCTGCGGCAGCAGCAGTGGCTGCAGTGGTGCATAGCTGTGGCCTCAGGGAGGGCAGCACAGCTCTCCAGCAGCTGCTGCTCGCCGCCGCCGCAGCAGCAGCAGCAGCAGCAGCAGCAGCCGCATCAGCAGCAGCCGCATCAGCAGCAGCGGCGGCAAACTCACCAGCAGCAGAAGCAACAGCCACAGCAAGAAGAGCTGCAGCAGGAGCAGCAAAAAACAGCAATGGTTAATGCCGCAGCTGCTGGCGTAGTTGCTGCTGCTGACTGCGCTGATAACGGAAGAGCAGCACGAGAGACAGCAGCAGCAGCAGCAGCAGCAGCAGCAGCAGCGCCGTCTCAGCAGCAGCAGCAAGATCGACTTGCTTTCTTACAGAATTGGTGGGGAGAACGGTGGCTACTAGAGAAACGCAGCGAGGAGTGGCAGCAGCAGCTGCTGCTGCTGCTGGGGCCCTCTGTTCTGCTGCTGCAGGGCTGGCCCGTGCTGCCGCTGCGGGAAGTCCGCCCTCTACCAAACAGCCTTGCTGCAGCAGCAGCAGAGGAGCAGCGGATGCCGGCAGCAGCAGCAGCAGCAGCAGCAGCGGCAGCGACTGCTGCTGCTGCTGCCAATGTGGAACTAAAGCATCGAGCCGCAGCAGCAGCAACAGTTCAAGATGCTGCGCTGCTGCAGAGGCTGGAAGCTCCTGTTTCCCTCATTCTTCGCTGGCTAGAAGGGTGGTCCGGCGAAGCCTCCACGAGGCAGCAGCAGCAGCAGCAGCAGCAGCAGCAGCACGAGCAAATCCCTGACTGGTTAGTGTGCACATGCGGCGACTTGAACGGAGGAGCAGCAGCAAGCAGCAGCCCGCCGTGCCCAGCAGCCAAGCGGCAGCAGCAGCAGCAGAAACCCCTTCTGCGGCCCCTAAGGGAGTGGGCTGCCCACGCTGCTGCTGCTGCTGCTGCTGCTGCTGTGCTGCCAGCCCTGGCTGCAGCTTGCTGCAGCTTGTGCTGCACAGCAACACTCTCCATACAAGCACACGAAGATGAACGTTTGTGGGCCTTCGCCATTCTGCAGCACCACAGGGCGGTATCTAGAGACCTCCATTCACACCTGCAGCAGCAGCAGCAGCAGCAGCAACAGCAGCAGCAGCAGCAGCAACAGCTTGCCTTTGAGGTATACGGGGAGGAAGACATCGAGCAAGCGCTGCAGCGCAAACTGCCGCCTCATCCGCATGCCCAGCCTGGTAGGGAGAGTGAAGCAGCGGCAGCAGCAACACCAGCAGCAGCAGCAGCAGCAGCAGGAGTTACTGCTGCTGCTGCTGCTTCTGCAGGTGCACAGACGGCTCACACTCCTTCAAAGTCATTGAGAAGAGCAGCAGCAGCAGCAGCAGCAGCAGCGCGACTCGGCACACCAAGTCGACAAAGATCCGCCAACACGGCAGCATTAACGGCAGCAGCAGCAGCAGCAGCAAGAGCAGCAACTGCTGCTGCCTTCACGCCGAAAAGCAGCAAATCACAAAGCACTATTTGTGCTGCTGCTGCAGTGGCAGCTGGTTGCCTCATGGGCAGCAGTCCGTTCTCTGCCGCCGCCGCCGCAGCAGCAGCAGCAGCAAGATCAGGGCAAAGGCGCCCCCGTGCACAGCAGCAGCAGCAACAGCAACAGCAGCAGCAGCAGCAAGAGCAGCAGCAGCAGCAGCAGCAGCAGCGTGGACCCACGGCTGATGAGCATGAATTGACAATGAGGTTCAGAGAAGAGATGCTGCAAATAGAAGGCGGCTGCCTGTGTCTTTCTCTGGAGGCTTTGGGGCTGTTGCTGCTGCGCATCCTTTCCCCCGTGCTGCAGCCAGCAGCAGCAGCAGCTGCTGCTGCTGCACTGTTGCAGCCATCGTACCTCTGTATGCCACTGCAGCAGCAGCAGAATGCGATAGCCTTGCTGCGGCAGCTGGCTGCCAGCTTCCTCTGCTGCGTTGTCTTGAGGCTGCAGGCTGTGGGGTCTGCTGCTTGCTGCAGGAGGCAGCAGCAGCAGCAGCAGCAGTCTCAGCAGCAGCTGCAGCAGCCGCAAAGTGAAAGAGGCCCAGCTGCTGACGACGGCGCGGCTGAGGCAGCATCTTGTAGGGGCAGCGTCAGTCGCTGCTGCGAGAGCCTTTGCTGCTGCTGCAGCAGCGGCCCTGCCACAGTTAGACAGCGAGCTGGCAGCAGCAGCAGCAGCAGCAGCAGCAGCAGCAAGGGCGTTGTGGATATTGAGCGCCCCTTGTGGGCCACGGGCTGCGAGCCTGTCTCCTTATACCTTCACTCTGCGCTGCTGCAGCTGCCCGTAGAAGGCCTCGGCTTGCTGCAGCAGCAGCCCTTATGCCGGGGCGTGCACCCAGGAGTTGCTGCTGCGCTGCTGCAGCTGCGTGCAGAACGCGTACAGCAGCAGCAGCAGCAGCAGCAGCAGCAGCAGGGCACTCCAGCAGCAGCAGATGCAGCTTCAAGAGATGGGATACAAAGAGTTGAGTCAGCTCAAGACAGGCAGCAGGCAACGCCGCGACGCCACTTACCTGCTGCTGCTGCTGGCTGCACCACAGTGGCAGCAGCAGGAGCAGCAGCAGGAGCAGCAGCAGGAGCAGCAGCAGGAGCAGCAGCAGGAGCAGCAGCAGGAGCAGCAGCAGCTGTGACCCCCGGTGTACGGACACCCAGAAGCTGTTGCCGCCTGGAGAGGCTTGGCTGCTCTTCTTGCCCAACACCGGCTTTGCTGCAGAGCAGCGCGCGAGCAGCAGCAGCAGCAGCAGCAGCAGCAACAGGTGTTCCGCATCGCCGCGCTGCCGCAGCTGCCGCGACTGCAGGACTTGCAGCTTACTGCCACACGCAGCAGCAGCAGCAGCAGCAGCGGCAAAAAGTGTCGCTCATGGATTTTAATCTCCAGCTGCAAGACCCGCCCGCTGGAGACAGCAGCAGCAGCAGCAGCAGCAGCAGCAGCAGTGATGTGTCAGTGCTCTGTCCGCTGCTGTACGGCGACGTGCTGCAACGGTGGAACCGCCGTCTCAGCAGCAGCAGCAGCAGCAGTAGCAGCAGCAGCAGCGCCAGCAGCAAGGACATTACTGGCTTGCATACTGACAGCAGCAGCAGCAGCAGCAGCGCAAGCAGCAGCAGCAGCAGCGCGCCTTGTGGCGCAGACAGCTGCAGCAGCAGCAGCAGGACCCCGCGCGGCCCAGGCAACTACGACACCAGCAGCAGCAGCAGCAGCAGCAGCAGCAGCAGCAGCAGCAGCAGCAGCAGCAAATGCGGAAATGTCTTGTTGGGCGGCGTGGGAGTCTGCATAAATCCCTCAGGAGAGCTGCTGCGGACTTTCCGCTGCTGCTTCCCTTTCCTGCAGTGGGGGTTCAGCTGCTGGCGGGGAGCTGTCAACAGGCCTCCCCGAGGTGGCGCTGCGCTGCTGCTGCTGCTGCTGCTGCTGCTGCTGCTGCTGCTGCTGCTGCTGCTGCTGCTTCAGAGGCTGTTTCGTTTGCTAGGCACGGAGCTGCTGCAGCTCCCACTGGCCGTGCAGCTCCCGTTGGAAGTGCCGCTGCTAGTCTGCTGCTGCTGCTGCGCGAGTTGCTGCACTGAGAGGCGCATGGCCTGTTGGTCTGTTGCTGCTGCTGCTGCTGCTGCTGCTGCAGAGAACGAGTGGCTGTCGCTGCTGCTTAGCGCCGAAGTCTTCCTCTACTGCGGGCACCAGGGAGGCGAGCAGTTCGTGGATATGTCTCTGCTGCAGCGTTGTTTGTTGCTTCCGGAGGAGCCGTCAGCAGCAGCAGCAGCAGCAGCAGCAACTGCTGCTGCTGCTGCTGCGCAGGCGCCGCAGCCAAGACCTGCAGCACAGGCGGCTGTGCTGCTCTGCGGCTGCAGCAGCGCCCAACTCCGCAGCAGCAGCGACGGCGGAGAGCCAACAGGGACAGTCGTCGACTATCTTTGTGCAGGATGGTGAGGGGCCTTGCTGCTGTTGCTGCTGTTGCTGCTGTTGCTGCTGCTGCTGCTGCTGCTGCTGTTGTTCCCACGGTTTCTGTGCTGCTGGTGGACTGCGGCAGCAGCTGCAGCAGCACTTGCAACAGCAACTCGCGCATTTTCGCATGCAGTCGCGTGCATGCAAAGAGTTGCTGCCTCTTCTGTCCTGTTGTTGTTGCTATTGCTGCTGCTGCTGCTGCTGCTGCTGCTGCTGCTGCTGCTGCTGCAGCCCTATGGTTGCAGGCAATTTGTGGGCGGTGACGGACGGCGAACAAGACGCGCTAATCCGCGCACTTCTTTTCAAATGGACGCAGCAGCAAACTTCGCCTTTTGCTGCACCTCCGAGCTGCTGCTGCGGCTCCTTGCAGGCCCCCTGCCGCAGCAGCAGCAGCAGCAGCAGCAGCAGCAGCAGCAGCAGCAAGGGGCTGTCACTCCTCAGAGCCCTCACTGAAGCCAGAGGGGCCTCGCGCCTTCGGCGCTGCACTGGAGACGCTTTGGTGGCCTACGGGCTGCCCCTCTAGGCGCAGCTGTACGTACACCCGAAGCTGCAGATACACCTGAAGTTGTGCATACACCTCAAGCTGCAGATACACCCGAAGTTGTGCATACACCTGAAGCTGCAGATACACCTCAAGCTGTACATACACCTGAAGCTGTAGATACACCTGAAGCTGCAGATACACCTGAAGTTGTGCATACACCTGAAGTTGTAGAAGATATACCTGAAGCTGCAGATACACCTGAAGCTGTACATACACCCGAAGCTGTAGATACACCTGAAGCTGTACATACACCTGAAGGTGTACATACACCTAAAGTTGCGGATACACCTGGAGCTGCAGATACACCTGAACTGCAAGAAGGTGTCAAATAAGTTTTTTTTTGTTTTAAAAGACCCATCTCTGACGCCTTGAGGTGTACATACACCCTGGCTGCTGCTTGCATGCGCATATAAGGGAGTTTTTAGACTATTTTGCTGCTGTCTGTACACCTGAAGAGCTGCCTGTACACCTGAATAAGTGCCTGTACACCTCAGGCGCTGCTGCTGCTGCCGACTCGGTGAGTTTCCGTTTAGTTGATTTAAATTGAAGGAAACTGCAAAGTGCAGCTGCCACTGCAGCAGGCAGCAGATCCTGTAGCAGCAGCAGCAGCAGCAGCAGCAGCAGCTACCTGCGCCTAGTTGCAGCTAGCTGCAGTGCGTTGCGGCTGCGGCTGCAGCTAGCTGCTACTAGCTGCGGCTAGTCGCAGCTACTTCGGACCGTGGCGGCAGCTAGCTGCAGCTTGCTTCAACTAGCTGCAGCTAGCTGCAGCTTGCTGCCATCAGCCGTAGCTTGCTGCGGCTAGTTCAGGTGAGCCGCAGCTAGCTGCTGCAGCTAGCTGCTGCAGCTAGCAGCTAGCTGATTGGCTCAGCAGCCTGCTGCAGCAAGCTGCCGTTTGTTGTCGCTAGCTGCAACTAGCTGCAGCTGGCCGCAGCTAGCTGCTCCGAACTGCAGCAAGCAGTCGCTAGCTAGTGGCATGTTTGCTGCTGCAGCAGCAGTTTCCATGAGTGTCTGCTGCTTCTCTATTTGCTGCAGCGGCGCGGCCCCTTTGCTGCAGCAGCTGCAGCCCCAAACTGGCCCGGAATTGAATTTGTAGGGCCCAACAGCCCTTCTTGGTTTCGTGGCTCAGCAGCAGCAGCAGCAGCAGCAGCAGCAGCAGCAGCAGCAGCAGCAGCAGCAGCAGCAGCAGCAGCTGTTGAGGCTCAATGCGCAATGCGCAGGCAACTACGGCATTAAGGGGCTCTTAATGAATAAAAATTAATTATTTATTTAAAAATAAATTATTTAATTTGCTCAGAGAGATGGCTGGGGGCTCCCGCCACGCAGACACAGACAAACACCAACCCCCCTGCTGCTGCTGCTGCAGCAGGGCGCTGCAGCAAAGCTACACTTTGCAGTTAAGGCAAATTTAATATTTTATTTTAGTTTAATATATTTCAAGTTCAGCTGCAGCATTTGGTGCCTCTTTCGACCCAACGGCTGCTGTTGCTGCTGCTGCTGCTGCTGTTGCAGCCAAAGACACACCAGCCGCATCGGCAGCAGCAAAAGTACCTGCAGCAGCAGCAGCAGCAGCAGCAGTAGC
>NW_013653497.1:25000-27500 GCF_000499385.1 Eimeria necatrix
AGCAGCACCATCGAGCCGGCTCTCCACTGGAGTGTATTCGCAGCTGCAGCAGCAGCAGCAGCAGCAGCTAAGCGAAGAAGCCAGGCTGGGGGTGCTTCTATACTCTTGAAGCAGCAGCAGCAGCAGCTGCTGCTGTTTCAAGGTGAGGCGCAGCAGCAGTGAACTCAAGGCTGGGCGTAGCGCATGCAGCAAAGAGCAGCAGCAGCAAACAGCAGCAGCAGCAAACAGCAGCAGCAGCAAGCAGCAGCAGCGCCAGCAGCAGTAGTTGCAAATGTGCTGCTGCTGCTGTGGTGTGTATTCACGCCAGGACTGTTGGGGGCCCCTGCCAGTGTCTCTTTTGCCCCCTTCAGCAGCAGCAGCAGCAGCAGCAGCAGCTGCTGCTGCTGCTGCTGCTGCTGCTGCTGCTGCACTGCTAGATGTCTCTGCAGCTCACGGTCACTTTCGCAGGCCTCTTGTGACTACAAAGGCTCTCTAGTGCTTTGCCTGCTGCTGCTGCTGCTTCTGTTGTTGCTGCTGCAGTTTGTGCTGCTGCTGCTGCTGCTGCAACCGTTGCTGCTGCGTCGCTGTTTGTCTTGTGGCTGGGCTGAGGTGTATGGACACTTGCTGCTGACAGCTGCATTGTTTAATTTGATTTTTTCCTTTCTTTTTCAAACCCCACAAACACGGCATATTCGCGCTGCAGCAGCAGCACGCAAGCAGCAGCAGCAGCAGCAGCAGCAGCAGCAGCGCGGCTGCAGCATTCGTCGCCCGCAAGACACACACGCTCTATCCTGAAACAGCAGCAAACAAAAGATAAGTGGAGAGCGCCTTGGGGGGCCCCCTAGGGGGCCCCCCAGGGCACCGGAAGAGGCAAGGGGGCCCCCTAGGGGGCCCCCATGCCTCTTCCGGTGCCCTGAGGGGGGCCCCCTAGGGGCCCCCCTTACCTCTAAAGCTGCTTTAAGTGGGGCGCCTTGCCTCTGGTGGTGCCCAAAGGGGGGCCCCTCGAGGTGCTAAAAGGGAGCAGCTGAGGGGCCCCCTAGGGGGGCCCCCTTGGCTCTCGCGGTGCCTTAAGGGCCCCCTTTTGTGGTACCCAGGGGGCCCCTGCTGGAAACTGGGGCCCCCAGGGGGCCCCCTAAAGTGTTAGTCTTTGGGGGCCCCTGCGGAGACACTGCGCGGGTCTGTACCCTTTAAAGAGAATCCCTGCAGGGCCTCCTGCCACTACTGCCTAACTAGGGGCCCCTATGGGGGCCCCTAGTCAGGAAAATCCTAACTAGGGGCCCCTACAGGGGCCCCCATGGGGGCCCCCATGGGGGCCCCGGTGGCATCTTTCTCTCACTAACAAATCTCCGGGGGCCTCTAGGGGCCCCCACGGGTCTCTAGAGGTCTACGGGGGCCCCCAGGGGGCCCCACGGGTCTCTAGAGGTCTCCAGGGGCCCCCAGGGGCCCTCAAGGGCCCCTAGGGGCCTTTAGGGGCCCCCAGGGGCCCCTTGGTGGGTTCTGTCGCCCCGGTGTGGGGCCCTCCGGCATATTTGCTGCTGCTGCTGCTGCTGCAGCGCTGCACTTGCTGCCAGATCTACTGCTGAGCAGGGGCCCCTGGGGGGCCCCCAACCGGTTAATTGCAGCGAGGGCCCCCCTGGGATTCTAGCCAGCTAGCTAGATGCCTAGGTAGCCAGCTAGCTAGCTGGCTAGCTAGCTAGCTACCTACCTACCTACTAGTTAGCTGGCTAGCTAGCTAGCTAGCTAGCTACCTGGCTGGCTAGCTAGCTAGCTAGCTAGCTAGCTACCTAGCTGGCTAGCTGGCGGTTGGGGCCCCTCGCTAGCTGGGGCCCCACACCAGCCACATGGACTCTGCAGAAGGCTCTTTCTCGCTTTTCTTGTTGTTAAATTTGCTGCTGCTGCTGCTGCTGCTGCTGCTGCTGCTGCTGCTGCTGCTGCTGCTGCTGCTGCTGCTGTAGGCGTAGCTGGGGTAGCACAAAGTGCAAAGGGCACTGCAAAGCTAGGGTTTAGGGTTTTGAAGAGATGACACAAACCCTGAAAAACAACGGGGCTGAGACACATGTCTGTACACTTCAGAGCTCTGTGGCCACCCCCAAAGAAGCAGCCATCAGTGACTGAACGTGCTGCTGCTGCTGTTGCTGCTGCTGTTGCTGCTGCTGCTGTTGCTGCTGCTGCTGCTGCTGCTGCTGGCTGCTGCTGGCTCTACATAGCGGCTTGCAGATGCGCTGCCAGTCTATATAGGCGGTTGCTGCTGCCTCTGTACACCGAGAGTGCCTCAGTAGCAGCAGCGGCAGCAGCAGCAGTACCAGCAACAGCAGCAGCAGCAGCAACAGCAGCAGCATGGTGCTGCTGCTGCCACCGCCAGCTGCGAGTGCGCGCTGTTCGTTTTGCTTCTTTTGCTCCCTGGGAGACAGCAGCAGGCTATTTAACATAGCTAGCCTGCCAGCTAGCTAGCTAGCTGGCCAGCAAGCTAACCAGCTAGCCAATCTAGCTAGCTAGCCAGCTAGCTAGCCAGCTAATATAG
>NW_013653497.1:30000-35000 GCF_000499385.1 Eimeria necatrix
CCCAGAAAGTCTGCAAACCCCAAACCCTAGACCCTAAACCCTAAACCCTAAACCATAAACCCTAAACCCCAAACCCTACACATTAAACCCTAAACCCTAAACCACGACCCCTGAGCCCTAAACCCCAAATGCCGATTCCTAGCAACTGAAGCGCACATGCTTCGTCCAAAACCCTAAGCCTTAAACCCTAAACCCTAAGCCCTAAACCCTAAACCCTAGGCCCTAAACCCTAAACCCTAGACCCTAAACCCTCGGTGGGTCAGGGGACGAACCACAAAGCGCTGCTGTTGCCCGCAGCTCTCGCCCTCCAAAAGTCAAGTCACCCGAAGCTGGCAGCCTAGGGTCTGAAGACAAACCCTAAACCCTAAACCCTAAACCCTCAACCCTAAACCCTAAACCCTAGCACCTAAACCCTGCATTCCAAGCCCCAGACCCGTGGCCTAAAAGTGTAAAGGCTCAAACCCTCAAAAGCACAAATCCAAAGCCCATCCTTGGAGGCAGCAGAGAGCCTTCAGGGTTTAGGGTTTAGAGACGGGTTAGGGTGCAGAAAGGGTTTAGGGTTTAGGGTTTAGGGTTTAGGGTTTGCGACCAAAAACAAGGGCGTCAAAGACGTTTTCGTGTAGAGACACTTCGCTGCCAAAACCCGCAGAGTCCCCAGCAGCCTCTTCGCCCTCCCGAGAGCACCCCGTCAGCTGCAGCAGCAGCAGCAGCAGCAGCAGCAGCAGCAGCAACAGCAGCAGCACGTGACGCTGCTGGTGTCGAGGCTGCAGGTGCAGCAGGTGCAGCAGCAATCGCCTCAGCTGTTCCTTCCAGCCTTCACCCCCTAAACCCTAATCCCTGCAAAACCCTAAACCCTAAACCCTAACTAAACCCTAAACCCTCAGCCCCACAAAAGCCTCAACCCTCCTAACCCCCAAACCCTGAACCCTCCCAGCCCCTAAACCCAAAACCTAAACCCTCGGGCGCACAATCACGTGTGCCTGCTTGCTGCTGCTGCTGCTGCTGCCGCTGCTGCTGCTGCTGCTGCTGCTGCTGCTGCTGCTGCTGCTGCTTAGTTTGAGGTCCTCGAAAGGCAGCAGAAAGTCCTCGAGGCTCCTCAAAAGCACTCGCGAAGAAACACAAAGAGAATGCCGCCGCCGCCAGCGCATGCGGCAGGGGAAGCCCCAGGCTGCCGGCTGCAGCAGCAGCAGCAGCAGCAGCAGCAGCAGCAGCAGCAGCAGCAGCAACAGCAGCAGCAGGTCGCACGCAGAGGAGTGAGAAGAGGCGAGAACGTCAGGCGTTGCTGCTGCGTTGCTGCTGCTGCCGCAGAAAAGAGCAGCAACGTGCGTTGACAGCAGCAGCGGCAGCAACGTGAGGGCAGCGCCAACAGCAGCAGCAGCAGCAGCAGCAGCAGCAGCAGCAGCAGCAGCAGCAAGCTTACTGCAACAGGAAGCGCAGCAGAAGAATGGAGGCCAAAGTGGTCAAATTCAACATCGAGTTTTAAAGTTGCTGCTGTCAGCAGCAAATAAATCCGCGAGGGCCGCAGCAGCCGCGACGAGCCCCCCACAGGCCCTAAACCCTAATCGCGCAAACCCTAAACCCTAGAAAGCGCAAACCCTAAACCCTAAACCCTACCAATGGCAGGCCCCAAACAACAAGGACAAACCCTAAACCCTAATAGCAACAAACCCTACGCCGAGACAAAGGAAGGGCTGCTGCTACCCCACAAGTGCAGCGCCGTGCGCCGCGGGAGCGACGCTTTAGGGTTTAGGGTTTAGGGTTTAGGGTTTAGGGTTTAGGGTTTGCGACCTTGGTGAGCGCTTTCCAGAGGTGTTTAATGGGCAGCGTCACGCAGAGCGCAGGCCCAGCGCCCTCCCCGTGCTCCCCCCCCCCACACCGCTGCTGCTGCTGCTGCTGCTGCTGCTGCTGCTGCTGCTGCTGCAGCAAAAACCCCCTGAAAAAGCTGCTGCAGAAGGCCAAGTGCAGCCACGCCGTCTGCGACTGACTTGCTGCATCCAAGTGCAGCGCAGCAGCAAAGGCAGCAACCCGCAGCTCCACTCCGGTGCTTCGCAGCGCCCCCACAGCTCTCCGCAGCACAGCAGCTTGCCCGTAACTCAGTTCTGCCTGCAACACGGGGCCCCCCGGGGGGCCGCCCCTGGGGGCCCCCCTGGGGGCCCCCCTGGGAGCCTCCCGGGGGGCCCCCCGGGGGGCCCCCCTGGGCGCCCCCCTGGGGACCTTCCGGGGGGCCCCCCGGGGGGCCCCCGGGCGCCGCCGCCCCGCTGGGGGACCCCAGGGGCGCCCTCGTGGGGGCCCCCGGGGAGGCCCCCAGGGGGGCCTCTGCTGTGGTGGCCCCTAGGGGCCCCTCCTGGGGGGCCCCTGAAGGGGGGGCCCCTAGGGGGCCCCACGGCGGGGGGGCCCCGGGGGGGGCCCCCGGGGTCAGCCAAGTGCGGGGGGGCCCCAGGAAACACGGAGCGGGGGACGGATAGGGGGGCCCCCTGGGGGGCCCCCGATTGAGGGGAAGTTGAAAGGGTGGGGGGGGCCCCTAAGGCAGGCTGAGGCAGCTGCTGCTCGTCCATTAAGGCTCGTGGCTGGCCTGAGTCTCTACATGAAGTCTTTAATGCTTTTTTAATTAATATTTATTTATTATTTTTGATTTAATAATGCAGATTTGCTGGCTTTCTAACGCGAGGACTCTCGAGCCCGCCGCCGACAGCGCGGGGGCCCCCGGCAGTTGCTGCTGCAGCAACAATCTTCGGCAGATCATGTCCAACAACTGGTAAACGGACAAAAATTAACAAGAAATATATATTTTAATTACATTTAGTTATTTAAATGCTAATTAAATTAAAGACAAACTCTTGTGTGGGCTGCCGCGCGCGGCCAACCGCCGGCCGCCGTTTCGATGCTGTCTGTACACCCCGTGGCTCTGCCGCGAAGGCAGACAGGACGCGCTGAATTAAAGGAATAATTGAGTTTAAAATAATAAATGAAATCATTTGAAAATTATAAACAAAAGAAATGAACATCACTTAGAGCCGCAACCCCTCTCTGCCTCACCCCTCCACCGTTCCCCAGGTGTACGTACACCCCAGCGTTTCTTGCGCCCGGCGCCTTCAGTTACCCCCAAAGCCACCTCATTTGTGTTCAAATAAGTTTTTAAATTGCAATAAATGTTAATTATTAACAATTATAGAGTCAGTGAATCATTATTGTCTCGAAGCGGCGGCACACACACGCCGCAGGCCACCACCCCTCCGCCTAAACCCTATTTTAGTGTTTGGCGCCTGCAGCGGGCATTGCCCAGCTTCCAGCACGCCCTTTAAGGCTCGAGCCTCCAAACCCTAAAAAAGGGTTTGACGGGAGCGGCGGCGCGGCGTGCTCGCTGGTGTCTGTGTCTGTGCAAGGCTGGGGCGGTGCAAACCCTAATATAGGGTTTACAGCAGCTGCGGGTCTGGAGCCGGGGCCTGCGGGCCGCCTCCGCTGCGCGTGACGTGTCGCGTGTGAAACCCTAATTTAGGGTTTGCGCGTTGCTGCGAGTGCGGCGGCGGGCGGCGCCGCGCGTTGGGGCTCCGAACCTTGCGTGGGGGCGCGGGGCCCTGTGGGCTGCAAACCCTAAATTAGGGTTTGGCGGCGCGCGGGCCCCCGGGGCTGCAAACCCTAAATTAGGGTTTGGCGGCGCGCGGGTCCCTGTGGGCTGCAAACCCTAAATTAGGGTTTGGCGGCGCGCGGGCCCCCGGGGCTGCAAACCCTAAATTAGGGTTTGTCGGCGCGCGGGCCCTGTGGGCTGCAAACCCTAAATTAGGGTTTGTCTGCGCGGGCCGCGGCGAGGGCGCGCTGCTGCAGCGCCCTGTAGGGCTCGAAGAGCTGCTGCAGCTCGCCCCACACCTCCGCTATGGGCCGCCCCGCCTGCAGCAGCCGGCAGCAGCCAGCAGCACGAAAAGCAGCAGCAATTGGCAAAGTGTCTTTTTGGAAAGTTTTTAATCTTTTCTGTACAGACACCTCGTTGTCATCGGCCCTTCCACTTGTCTTTCCCCTCTCCAGAATCCGCCGCAGCAGCTCTGCTTCCGGACACTCGAAAAACAGCAGCAGCAGCGGCTTCACGCAGCTCCCGCTGCTGCTGCTGCTGCTGCTGCTGCTGCTGCTGCTGCCGTTGCTGCTGCTGCTGCTGCTGCCGCAGCGCCGCCGCAGCTCCAAGGTCAGCTCCTCGAGGTCCGCAGCGGCAGGCGCTCCTGCAGCAGCCGCTGCTGCTGCTGCTCCTGCTGCTGCTGCTCCTGCTGCTGCTGCTGCTGCTGCTGCTGCTGCTGCTTCCAAACCCTCGTCTAAATCCCCTTTTGAGGGTTTGTAACCCATCCGACTTAAAGCCTCTTGGCACTTCTCCACAAAAGACAAGTCCGAAGAATAGGCCCGCGAGAGCCGCAGGATTTCCCGCGGCAAGTTCTCCTCGCTCGTCATCTGACAAACAAACCCTAAACCCTAAACCCTAAACCCTAAACCCTAAACCCTAAACCCTCGATTTCGGCCTCCGGAGCAAACGGCCCACAGAGGCAGCCACGCAGCGGGCCGGAAGCCGGAGCTCCGCACCAAAGACTCGGGGACGAGGGTTTTCCCACGCCAGGGTTTAGGGCTTAGGGTTTAGGGTTTAGGGTTTAGGGTTTAGGGTTTACGGAGAGCCAGCCCGCCAAGTTGTCGACATTTCTCGGAAATCCATCAATCAAAAATAAACCCCGAAAATTCGCCAGCAGCATTTTGCGCAGCAGCAGCGTCATGGTGATGCGCACTGGCACGATGCGCCCTGCGCCGCAAACCCTAAACCCTAAACCCTAAACCCTAAACCCTAGGCCCTGGGCCGCAAACCCTAAACCCTCGATTCTGGAGCTTAAACCCTGAAGTCTGGAAGCGTGAAAGCAAAGGGTCTAATCCGCTCACTCGCAAACTCTTAAGTAGGGTTTACAGCCTGGGGCACCGCCCTAGGGTTTAGGGTTTAGCGATTAGGGTTTAGGGTTTAGCGATTAGGGTTTAGG
>NW_013653498.1:0-2202 GCF_000499385.1 Eimeria necatrix
GTGAGTATGCTCACCGTGGAAGTGGCTTGTGGCTTCAGTTTTGCCGGAGCCCTGTCCTCCCAAAACATTAGCAAATACTGGACTGGCTTTCAAAAATTCGAGTGTTAAGCACTCGAATTTTTGAAAGCCGATCCTGCCCCCCTAATGTGTTGTTCATCTCCCATTGTGGGATCACGCTCCGAAAGCTACGACGCTGCGACAGCAAGGCAGTACGACGAAGGTTTTGAGGCTACTGGGCTACCCCGAGCATCGGCGTCAACAGAAACCACACAGGAAAGTGCTATGGAAAGGCTTTTACGCCGTTCATGGGAGATTTGTGCGCTCAGATAGAGATGCGACGATCTTCAGTGAGCGCCTTCGCTCACGAGGGGACATTGCACGTCTCATGCATTATGCCGACGTCCCTCTCGCCGACTCCTCATTAAGATTTCGTTGCCGGCACACGATAATTAGGCAAACCCTTTTTTGCCCTCTACTAAAGCATTTTTACGCTGCAAGTGCTGATGTTCTCCTCCCTGACCGTTGGCCTTCTCCACTGTCTAGTCCCCCATACGTATTGTTCACAAAATGTTAGAACGATCGGTTTCCAGCTATTTTCTTGTCAAATAGTATAGTTTAGATGAATATGGCTGTTGCGCTTCACCTTAGATAGTCCCGAGTTACGCTGCACAGGCCTTCCTGTGCAAAGCCGCTCGCAAGTCTTCACGCCCACGACTTCGCCGCAGCCATGCATCGTGATACGTCATTCAAGCACTCTACTATGGGGCATTAAAGCGTTTATAATACTGCAGAACAATCTTGAAAATTTGTTGAGTACCTAAATATAACCAACGCCGGGGTTTTTTGGGAAAGCAGCAGCCATTCCACGCCATTGGGGACAACTTCACGCAGACGGAGGAGACGCCTGTCAGTTCACGGCTCCTGCCCCCAGCAAGTAGCTAGGCAGCAACGCAATGAAACATTTCTTCTGCCACTGTAATCTGGCCAACAATGCATCTTTAGAGTAAGACGAGGGAGGCCCTCCCACTCCAGATGCCCGTCGATTTTGTGTTCGCTTAGAGCCACTTGGGCAGCCATGGTCCGTACTCTGTTTCATTCTCTACAACACCTTGAATGCAGCCCACCTCTGTAGCATCAAGTCCTCTTTGGAACGTCTGGGCAAGTGCGTTACCTTTCCAACTCCTCAATTCAAGCCATTTGTTGCGGGCCACGCACTGCAGGGTTCTGACTCCTTTGAGCTCCTTAATTGGCACTCATGGGGAAGGAATTGCACTATGAGTGGTCCCCCAGCCCGACAAATAGTTGGGACCCAGGTTTACTCCCTCAGGCTACTCGGCCTATTTCAGGGTCTGGCTTGCCAGTGGTAGGGGTATACTGGCAATATTCCACAGCACTTAAGCTGCTAGTTTACGCCACCGTCGTGCTGTTTGTGGCTGTCTGCGCTCGACATCAATTACAGCACTTGTCGGAACATGCACCTTGAATGCAGCCCACCTCTGTAGCATCAAGTCCTCTTTGGAACGTCTGGGCAAGTGCGCTACCTTTCCAACTCCTCAATTCAAGCCATTTGTTGCGGGCCACGCACTGCAGGGTTCTGACTCCTTTGAGCTCCTTAATTGGCACTCATGGGGAAGGAATTGCACTATGAGTGGTCCCCCAGCCCGACAAATAGTTGGGACCCAGGTTTACTCCCTCAGGCTACTCGGCCTATTTCAGGGTCTGGCTTGCCAGTGGTAGGGGTATACTGGCAATATTCCACAGCACTTAAGCTGCTAGTTTACGCCACCGTCGTGCTGTTTGTGGCTGTCTGCGCTCGACATCAATTACAGCACTTGTCGGAACATGGTTGCAGGACTGGAGATTCAGACTTGGGTGGTGACATCTCATCCAGCTCGCAAGTAGGTGTAGGAAATCTGCACTTCAAATGTATCAGAGCCAACAGATTCGTGCCGTGTGTAGTTTCTGTCTCACCCCTGTGCTCCACTCCCAGCGTGCGCTTTTTGGCGCGTCACTCAGGACACCGATGAAAACAGTCCATCTGGAGACCTGAAGTTTGATGACCGTCAAACATCACCAGACGCCCACGACGAGTCTCCTCCACAGTCGGAAGCAGCAAGCACTCAAGCACCACGAACAGGAGCGGCAGAGGAAGGCGTCAGCGGCAGCTGTGAAGACAACGCACCTGGCGATGCCGCGGCAGCA
>NW_013653499.1:0-2069 GCF_000499385.1 Eimeria necatrix
CCGGACGACGTGACCCCTCGTCCCCAAAGCGTGTGATTCACCCAGGGTTTCCGAAATTGTCTCGCCCATGGATTTGGCTAAGCTCCTCAAGCATGCATGCAGCATACGATAAAGAGAGCACCGGCCCAGCTAAAGTGCAGTTTCCGGCTTCGCTGGCCTTTGCTCAAAAGCCCAAAGTAGCTCGAGAGCCTGCAAGGACGCCACAGTCGCACCCATGCGGAATTTGAGAACCCTCGGCGCATGCACTTGTAGCTGGACACAGGGTAGGCGCCTCATCTCGTTTTGCGCGCATACGAACTGTTTGGAAAATTGCTTGTTTTCGCTTGTTATTGGACGTCAAGATTCTATGAGGCGACCAAGTAAGCGTGGTGCGTGATGAACCGCATGATCATTCCTTCCCCGCGGCATTTATGGAACGCTCAAGTGAGACTTGCCACGCGAAAAACTGCTCGCAGGATACTGACCTTCTAGGAAGTACGTTGTGTTGATGAGAAAGTAGCTGCGAGTCGTGAACGTAGCGGTAATGCTTCCGTTGTTCCAGTATTTAGTGGTGATTTTGCTACTACGGTTACTTTGCATTCGCGGCGGCGCCAGATATTCACGTCTGCTTTTTGTTGTAAAATTAGAATGCTGTAGTGAGCAAGTAGTTTGAAGAGCTTATTTTTATTGTTGCTTATTTTGCAGGCATAATAACTTCCCGCAGAAAGTGTTGCTTGATATTTGCGGTGCTTTTTGCAGGTGCACGTCGCAGATTTCTGTTGTATGTGCTGCAATCACCAAACAGTACTGAGGTGTGAAAGGCTAGCATTTATGTGCTCAACGTCTCTGGCTCGTCTGTGCTTCTTGCAGTGTATATGTGAAAGGCTGTGACAGGCTGCGTGTTTCAAGGATGCTACGTTTTTATGGCATAGTGTCTGAGTGAATGTAGTCGGATGCTTTGATTTTGCTGCAGCGGCACGAAGAGAGAACAAATAATACAGGATAAGCATCGGTTGTCTAATGTGCGACTTGTGCCATCTGACGGCATTTGTAGCTCTGCTCTTGATCGGGTTCGAACGGATTTTTCCTGTCAAGACGAGTAGCGCATCATGCAGAAGACCGCACATGTATCATGAAAGGCGTTTATTTAAAAACGACTACTTGGGTTGGCTGTAGTCGTAGACCGTGTCGGATGTTTATCCACATTTTTAACTTTGTAAAACGAATTCGACAATGAGGTGCCGGAATTTCGCTTCAACTTTGGCTTCCTGTTACACAAATAATAAACGTCTTAACATATCAGTGTGCGACATGTTCGCCAGAGAGTACGCTAGTTTCAGGCGATTACTTGTTCTGTCTGTAGCACGCATAACGCTCTTGAACGCACGTCATACTGCATGATGCTGACGTAGGAAGTTGAGCTGGGACTTTGATGAGTTTCGCTTATCCAAGTGTTCTGAAGGGAATTTGAAGGCACCACAACACCTCCAGTCAGCCGTTGAAAAACGCAATGGTATTTGGCGTTTCACTTGGCAGATTTCTCTTTTGTCTGCAACAAACAACGAGCAGTCCTGAGGAGTGAAAGCGTAACATTCATTTACCTATCCTCGTCAGGTCGGCTGTATTCATTGCAGTGGAGGAGTGACCGGTTATGACACGCTGCGTGTTTCGAGGACGCTGAAGCTGTTGGGCTTAGCGTCTGAGTGCCTGAAGTAGGGTGCGCCGACTTTGCGCCAAAAGCACCAAAGAAGACAAACAAATACACGGCGAGCAGTAAATGTCCAATTAATGCGCATTTCGTGCCGTCTGGGAACATGTTGCAGTTCTGCGCTGGCCCAGGTTAAGATGAAGAAAATGTTCTAGCTTCAGACGAATATTTGCTTTTCTATGCCGCGCATCAAGCTTGTTCAAGCACCTGACTATGAATGAAAACGGTTTGGCTTGTAAAGGTCGAGGTGTTGTGCAGTTGTATTCGTTGAGCGGTTGTTTCGACGTGATGAAGGGAAGTTCGAGACATTGCAGGAGATCACTTTTGGGACCGAAATGACGGGGGCGTTGTGGCAGAGCTCTTTGTATTGTGGTTTGCAGGG
>NW_013653500.1:0-2344 GCF_000499385.1 Eimeria necatrix
TACACTGCCGGCATCTGAATGCCGCACAAATTGAAACAAACAGAATGTGGCGCTCTTTTACGCTGTACATCCAGGATGCTGCAGAGGCGCATCTGTTGCCCACCGCTTAGTTGGCACCATGGCGGTGACCCTCTTGTCACTGTCCAGTGGACAAAGGCATGAATTTGTCTTGCTGCGCGAGGTTGCTTTGTTCCTTACCTACACGGTGTCAAATTGAGAACACGAAGCCTCTGAGTGCCCTTGCATGGCGTACACGCTGTGGCGAGTTAATATTGGACTTTGCAAATTTTTTCAAGTCGGCTTGATGTTCAGCGAAGTGTCACATTGTTGGTGGGCCGTCCACTGCACTGCCTGTTGCACGTTACTCCAGTTATTCTGCTGTCGGCTGGTCGTTTGCACAATTCGCTGTTTCGACTGCGCACAAAAACACGCCGAAATTCCACGAAAGCGAAGATTTCAAATAATGCGGAATCAACTATTACACAGAAAGCATCTAAATGTGGGGATGGTTCGGGCCTTTTCAGACGAATAAATGTTAGATTTACGAAGCTTGAAAGGTGGAGAGGTTTTGCAGCGGGAGAGCAAAGACGCGTAGTTCTTTCATCTTGCTCAAAGCACATGCTTGCCGATCCTGACGGACACATTGTGTTACTTATGAAACGGCCCCGGAATTAAATTTCATTTAGGCTTTTCCGCGACATCTTTTGTGTCTAGAATGGCTCCCGAGCATCCGTACGGACAGCGTACTGGAACAAAGAGAACGACATATACCCCGCGGACATATTATCTACTAGTAGAACTACTTGTTCCTTAGGCCTGCATTTTGCTTGCTTAATGATAAGCGAACTTTGCACACAAAAGAGACCCTTCGGGCAAGGTTTCTTCTTAATAGTTATAGCGGCGCGTGCTCCATAGTTCCGAACCCCAACGCTGGTCTTGTTGTTTCGCGCAGTGCTTCGTAAAGACTCGACGCTAATCCGGAACGCATACGACAAATGCTAATCGCATCCGCCCCCGCTCCCTTGGTACACTGTTTCACGCTTGCTTGCGACATGCAGGCGTGTTGATTCCGCAGTTCTGGCTGCATTTTACTCAAGCTACACAACTGTCATTCTCTACATTCTAGAGCGGCAATAGTGTACACAAAATGTTCTTGCACAGCACGCAGCAATCAAAAACGCAACAAAGCATTTGCGGCGTCAAGCAAGCGGTTAAAAATTCGGACAACAGTGCGGGAATCCTGTACTAGAAAGGGGAATGCTCAAGTGCGTACACGGCAGAACTGCAGAAAACGTCTCGTTTTTAAACAGCGAGCAGTCAGGTGTATTCAAAACAGCGCAGGCCAAGAACCAACCAGGAGGAACTTTACAAACTTTGGACGGGCCTGACTCGCTTTTGATCCGTTCAATGACATGCTCCCTGAGCTAAATATCCAGGTTCTTATCTGGAACTTCTGCAGGTTTGGAAGTGACTGGGAAAACATTGAATACTATATTGACCCCTGTGAACATAACTCTTTAGTATCGAATAAATGAAAACGCCTAAGACTACGATAAGCATCCTGGACAAATCTGCAAAGTTTTGTTTTGTAAAAAGCGCACTACAGTATTTCTGGAATGCGTGATTGAATCTTTGGCAGAAGAAAAATGATTCAGATAGACAAATGATGACAAGGCTAATGTGCATGCACCGGTAGGCAGGAGTTGACAAACCAAATTGTGAATCACATCTAGCTGTTCTGAATGTCTCCAGAATAAGCCGTTGCGGCCTATAGAAATGCATTAATTGAGAAACACCAAATGTCATGTGCCAACTGGGAACTAAAATGCCAAAACCAAGCATCAAGAATTTGAAAGGTTTCTTTCAAGAAATTCAGCCCGCTACGGCTTCCTACTGTCCAATCGAATACACTTGAAGAAAATAATGTTTCCAGCACGCGGGCGTCTTATAACGAGCTTCGCCAATATTGATCTAACAAAGAACCTGCGAGATGACAATCTCAGATGCATGAGATTCGCGAAGACGCTGTGTCAGTGAGAACAGGGTCATAATACCTGTGCACGTCCATACCCAAATGGCACAAAAAGTAGAAAAGCATTTCATCCCTTGTCGTCGGAACTATCACGCGAGCAATCTTTTCACGGGCACTTCACGTGCGTAAACATCCTATCTGCAGAAGCCAATTCGCATCTGCTATTTGCCTTGTTAATCCGTTGAGTAGCAATAAAACAAAAGCTGAAACAGGCGTGGGAGAAGTAATGACGGTTCCGCCGCTGCTACAACTGTTCGATTCTTCTCACAATCAAAATAGCGGCTTGCTTGTAACAATATTCAGACTGTCTGT
>NW_013653501.1:0-1971 GCF_000499385.1 Eimeria necatrix
GGGGAGGGGCGGAGGAGGAGGGGGGGGGGTCGGAGGCGAAACTCTCGCCGTCTACTGTTGCGGTCGTCGTTTCGTCGCCGCCTGCTGCGTCTGCTGCTGCTGCTGCTGCTGCTGCTGCTGCAGCAGCAGCAGCGTCTTCTGCTGCTGCGGGGGCGTTTGCGGCCTCGTCCTTTCCCGCTGCTTCCTCCACCTTCGCTGCTGCAGCAGCTGCAGCAGCAGCAGCAGCGTCGGAGTCGCCGCCCTCGGCTTTCCGGGCGCCGCGCCCACGGCGCTGCCGCTGCTGCTGCTGCGATTCCTCTCCTGCTGCTGCTGCTCCTGCTGCTGCTCCTCCTGCTGCTGCTGCTCTCTTGGTCCTCCCGCGAGGCCGGCCAGCTGCTGCCTCCTCCTGCTGCAGCTCTTGCTGCGGCTCCGGCTCCCGCTGCAGCTCTTGCTGCTGCTCCTGCTGCAGCTCCTGCTGCAGCTCTTGCTGCTGCTCCTGCTGCGGCTCTTGCTGCTGCTCCTGCTGCGGCTCCTCCTGCTGCATCTCCTGCTGCTGCTGCTGCTCGTCCTCCTGCTGCTGCAGGGTCTCCCGCGCCTCGTCTTTGACGCGTTTCTGGCCGGCGGCTGCCGCAGCAGCAGCAGCAGCAGCAGCAGCAGCAGCAGCAGCAGCGGGAGGGCCCGCACTCTTGATTTGCTGCTGCCTGTAAGCAGCCCAAGACTCGTCTTTTCCCTTTTTTGGATCTCCAAAGGGACGAACTTCGGCTATTCTTTCGTCTCCTTCAGCAGCTAAAACGAAAAAGCGGCAGCGCCGCTGCAGCGAAGACACTATGCGGTGGTTCGCCAGAGACACGCTGCAGCAGCAGCAGCAGCAGCAGCAGCAGCAGCAGCAGCAGCAGCAGGGGGTGCTTTGTTGGGTTGGGAGATGGGAGGGACTTGTGGAAAGGGGAAAGGGAGGGAATAGATGGGAGACAAAAGGGAACAAAAAAGAAATAAAAATAAAACTAATAAAAATAAAAAAGAATTAAAAATAATTAAAAAGAAACAAAAAAGAAATAAAAAAAAGACTTTTGAAAGGCAAAAAGAAGGAGACATCAAGGAGATAAAAAGGAGACAATTGGAATAAAATAAAAGATTCCAAAAATGCAAAAAGAGGCGAAAAGACACTCTCCAAAAGTCCTCAAAAATAAAAAAAAAGAAAATAAACCAAAAAAATAAGATAAATTAAAAAGATTTCAAAAACAGAAACAAATAAAACCTCAAAAAGAATTCGAAAAGAAAAAAGAAATAAAAAAACAAAAAAACCTCAAAAAAGGAAACCCCAAAAAGACCCCAAGCCGAGGCCAAAACCCTAGCCAAAACCCTAACCAAAACCCTAGAAAAACCCTAGCCAAAACAAAACCCTAGCCAAAACCCTTACCAAAACCCTAGCCAAAACCCTTGCCAAAACCTTTACCAAAACCCTAGCCAAAACCCTTACCAAAACCCTAGCCAAAACCCTTACCAAAACCCTAACCAAAACCCTAACCAAGATCCTTACCAAAACCCTAACCAAAACCCTTACCAAACCCTAACCAAAACGCCAAAAAGCCTCCAATAAGAAACCCCAAAAAGACCCCAAATAGTCTCCAAAACCTCCGCAAAACCCCCCAAAACTCCCCCTAAACCCTAAAAAAGGGTTTGGCGCACTTGCATCTGTGGGCCATAATAAAGGCTGCAGCCCCAGCAGCACGCGAACCTCCGAAGCCAACACACTCGGCAGCTGCCGCCCGCACCCCGGCTCTCCCCGCTCCCCCTCCCCAACCCCAAACCCTAAACCCTAAACCCTAAAAAAGGGTTTGGCGCACTTGCATCGGTGGGCCATGATGGAGGGCTGCAGCCCCAGCAGCACGCGAACCTCCGAAGCCAACACACTCGGCAGCTGCAGCGCAGCGTCCCGGCTCTCCCCGCTCCCCCTCCCCAACCCCAAACCCTAAACCCTAAACCCTAAAAAAG
>NW_013653502.1:0-2407 GCF_000499385.1 Eimeria necatrix
CACCTGTGCCTAGAGTGACGAGTGGACGGCATCGACATTGGATCAGGAAGTTAGTAGCAGCACTGAGCGACCTGGGGTTGCGCTGGAGATAACGTCTTCGTTGTACTTGTGCTTTGTCTGCATGCTTGTCGAGTACTGGGCAGGCTGACATGAATTTGAAAGGATGGACATTTCTGATAGCGTAATAAGCATCATAGCATTGGCAGAGTGGCAGCCGTGAAGTGCATTTGCAACCGTTTTGCGTTTTGGGTTGTTTTCGGTATGTTTGCGCTCGTGTTGTGCAATAGGCCTCGATAGGCACTCAAGGCAGTGGGGCGCATGGGAGCGTGGACGGGTAAGTTCATATACAAGTGTGTGTACTCTCAGAATTTGCATGGGACAGCTGGCCGCGTCGTAATGCTCTCTGGCGTGGTTGGAGACCATTTGCTGCGGTGTTGTCTTAAGTGTGTGCGCGTATACTTGAATGGTTGGAGGAAGCCTCGAGCAGCGGAGGTGAATGCATGCAATGGCGCGTGTGCTGGAAAGTGGCTGGCGCAGTTAGCAGAAAGGGCATACCTATCGAGGTAAGCATATTTTGCGATGATTGACTCACGAAATGTGTGTCGGCGCAGCACGAGCACACATGCAGCATGCGCGCTCTTGTGCTTTGAGCTTTAAACGAGTAAGGCAGTGTGTTTGGAGCTGGGAAGGCATGCATGGCTGGCTGACATTGTACGGCTGCCATTCGCGTGCAGGTTCTTTGTACCATTAGCCGACAATTCAGGGCAACGATATCACATGAATAACGCCGTCATGTACGACTATGGAACCTGCATGCGTGCATTCGAAGGTTTGTTGGCTGGTTCGAGAGTCTGTGGAGGTTTCCTTTTGAAGCATTCAAAATTTGCCGTAGAGCCACTAGCAAAGTCTCCGCCTCCACCGTGGCGGCTGTTGTCAGGAGAGAACGGCTACAACTCCATTTTTGCTGAATACGTGCGGCGACTGTATAAGCGTTCGACATGCAGGTTCCACAACTGTGCACTACTGTAAGCGTTGGAGGGCAGGATGAGTGCTAGTTCCTCTGAAATGGCATGGCATGAAAAAATGCAGCTCGTAAGTGACATCTGCACAAGCGCTTTGCAGAGAACTAGATGCATATGCTTAGTGCACAATAATGTGGATGCACATAAGCATCATGATTGTACACCGATCATATGCCAGTGCTGGGAGGCAGCAGGAGCTAAGAGGGATAGGGATGCAGCGTAAGGTGTTCTGCCAATATGATGGTGTGCAGATTCCGCCAGCCTCCTCGTGCACACGCTCTCAGCATGATTACCTAGTGAGAATACGAATGCATATTGTTTTTCAATTTGAAGCAAATGTGACTCCATGTACACTGAGCAAGAATGAGCAACTTAGCGGCTGCAACCTCTTCCGCTTCCCGGTTGCCTGCTTGAAATATTGCCTCTCGGACACCATGGATATTTTCGCTTCTCTTCTGAATCAGTGATTATACGTGTAGAGGCATTTTCTCACCCATGTAACGACATAGAAAGTGAGTTACTGCTACATACCATGCATCCAAAGCTACTGGCGATGCTTACTTCGCGAAACGCAATATGCACCCTCACATAAACGAACGCGAGGGATTTAAGGACACTGCCTGCTTACCAGGGACCTTCCTAGACTCACCCAGTGCTTGTAAGCTTGGCAAACGAAGGCTAGCTGGAAATAGATTAGTTGGCGGCTGGCATTTTGGAGTCCTTGTGACGCCTTGGGCACTCTAGGGTTATCGGCCGCCAAGACAAAGTGAAAGGGACAGTACCTCCAGTGATTCTCCGCAGCTTTGTTGTCGCTCCAGCTCAAACTAGTGAAATCACTGCGCATGATGTGGTGGAAGGTTCCCATGATTTGTGTTCGAAGCTGTATTGTGGTGAGAAAGGGGATGCTACCACATTGCCGAGCAGTTTTGTCCCTAGTAGGCGCACTCGTGAGGTTTTTTATTTTGCATGTCTTCACATCGAATCAGGACCATGGTACTTTGTAAAGTGCGTGTCGTTGCATGATGCAGTGCTTTTTGAAACGGCAGGAGAAGCAGCCACACAGATACATTGTAGTCATGGTATCAAGCAACTCCCGATTTCATAAGCTTGAACACGATTTCATCTTGACACCAAGTTGGCTGCGGATCCTCTGACATATCTGCAGGCTGGACTGTATGGAAGCTTGCCCAGAATAAAGGGGATGAGGCTTTAGTTGTTCACTGTTGGCTTCACCCAGATTCGTGGACACGGTAGAGTGACGAGTGGACGGCATCGACATTGGATCAGGAAGTTAGTAGCAGCACTGAGCGACCTGGGGTTGCGCTGGAGATAACGCCTTCGTTGTACTTGTGCTTTGTCTGCATGCTTGTCGAGTACTGGGCAGG
>NW_013653503.1:0-2093 GCF_000499385.1 Eimeria necatrix
CTCGCCTCCTAGGCCCTATGGGGAGGAGGCCCGCACTGGTGCCGGCGCTATCGCCAGCCCCAGTCTCCACACAATTTCCACGCATTTCACGTATTCATTAGAACTAATAGACAGTTTTTCTTATTGTCATCCTATTAGGATTGTCCTGTCCTCCTCCAGTGTTGCGAACCCTTGTAGGTCGCTAGCTAGCTATCGTCTCTGGGACACTAGCCAGCCCCATTGTAGTGCCTGTGCACTACACCTGCACGGATACTGGCCCAGTCGCCAGCCCCCATCTCCAGGTATTCATAGACACGTATAGTCTGAACATGTTGATTTGCTGATAAACTGCCTTACTTCGATGCTAGTAAGACGTTCCTGTCCTCGTTGAGCGTGTTAACCTTATAGACCAGCTAGCTATCTTCTTACGGTCACCAGCAAGCCCTATTGTAGTGCCCGTGCACTAGATAAACACTCTAGGTATACATTACGCAAACATCTATACACTGATCCTTCGAGATCACCATAAAGGGTGACCTAGCTGATAAACTCAGAATCTGTTCCCCTGCACACGTGGAATCCCTCACTATATTTTGCTTTAATACTGCAGCATGCGCAGATCCCTTCGAACGCTGTCTCATCAACACTGCAATACCAAGCATACCGCTCTTGAACCCTTTTCCGTCGGTGCACTGTTGGCACACATCTCCTTCACCTCGCCTGTACGGTGGTTTGAGTGAGCTGTAACCAGTGGTACTCTAGTGTCTTCGAGGCACCGAGAGGTTGCGTGGCGCTCCAGCCCGTGGTCCCACAGTTTGCTCAACTCCGCTCCACTCCAACTGGGCACCATAGAATCCTGAATACACGTCCCTACGCTACTGTGCTTAAGCTCGCGTCGCTAAACAAAACCGCAACAGCATCTTTAATGCAGCTGACATTAACCGAGACACGTGGACGACCACAGAACTACCCGAGAGCACAGCCAACTCTTTGCAGACTGAGAATCAAGGTCAAAGCAGCTAACTAAATTCCCTAATTACTACACTCTGTCAAGAAGGGCACTTATAATTCTCATTTAAAAGTGCTAAGCCATATGAGGCGTACGGAACTATTACCCTGCTTCACTTAGTTTGTACCATAATGATGAAACTGACGTCCCCCTTCTTGTTGCTGCAGAGTGTACCGATTCTCTTTCGCTTTTCGCACACATGACAAAAAACTGCATTCATCCACATTCTTTCTGTTTATAATTTTCCTTTGCGTTTGTTGGCAGTTTAGGGCTTGGGAAAGCCCCAGAGGCGACCATGCTTGGCTGTGTGGGGAGGAGCTGCGTTCCTTCTGGATAGTGTGGGGTACTTACACTTTGGGGCAGTTAGTCGTGATGTGCTGGATTTTTGAATAAAAACGGTAAGTATGCGAAATATATTAGATTGCTAGCCAAAAGTAGTATTTTTTTGTTTGCATTTTGCCGAATTAGGCACGCGAAGACTTGGTTTGTGTGAACAGCCTGGGCTTCCCTTTCAGGGCTTCCAGCGGCTGCTGCCGCCACGTTGACCCCGCTGCTGCTGCTGCAGGGCGAGGTGGCCTTGAATGTATGCTCGTAAAGGTGCCGTGTGGCTGCTTTTTTGTAGGATTTTACGTTTCTGGTGGTTCTGGAGCTAATGCACTTTTGGCAAGAATGAAACTAAACATAGCGAACCCGGCCTGCGGGCTCCAGAAAACTGTGGAGGTCGACGATGAGAAGAAGCTTTTGCCTTTCTTTGAGCGACGCATGGGGGCGGAGGTCCCAGGCGACTCTCTGGGGGAGGAATTTAAGGGGTACCTCTTCCGCATAACCGGCGGCAACGACAAGCAGGGCTTCCCTATGATGCAGGGCATTCTCGCCAACCACCGTGTTCGCCTCCTGTTCCGCACTGGTATGAAGTGCTTCAGGCCACGCCGAACGGGTGAGAGGAAACGCAAGAGCGTCCGTGGAGCTATTGTGGGTCCGGATCTTTCCGTGCTGAACTTGGTGATGCTGCAGAAGGGTCCCGCGGACATCCCGGGGTTGACTGGCGGAGAGAAGCCACGCCGCCTAGGTCCCAAGAGAGCCAACCACATCCGCAAACTGTTTA
>NW_013653504.1:0-2520 GCF_000499385.1 Eimeria necatrix
ATCAGGCGATTCCACCAGGCTAGGCACATGCCTGCTGCAGTTAGGGCACATGTTTGCTGTAGTCATCGCATAGACGTGCGTATCTGAACTCCGCCGGTGCAAGCAGCCACACTTCTCCACGAAACCAAGTGTACGTCACGGCAAATTTCTCTTCGTACTGCTTGCAGATGAGAGAATGCACAGGCACATCTCACTTGGCGTGCGGTGAGCAGGACCGTTCGACACAAACTATTTACGTACCACTGAATATCTTCACTAGCCAGCATGCGAAGCACGCTGTACCTTCCAACGCTTCGGCGTGATGCCAAATTGTGTCTCACCGCTGCAAACCGATTTGACTAGCAGCATGATGATACACAAGACAGCTTGCTTCACGAACGATGGACTTGTGACGTGTAATTGACGTCGAAGTGCACGTCGGCCATTGGATGCGGGTGCTTCGACACCCCTGCGCAGCTTTGACCGACTCAAGGTGTTTGGACGATCGTCCAAAACGCCGCATATTTTGAAGTAAAAGTCTGACGCACCCGCTTTGCAGTAGTAGACTTACAGTGACGAAGGGCAAGTGCCTTACTTCGTCTACACGTACACTGACAAGACTTCCGCCTGAGCAGCCCTCAGACAGGCTGCTCATGAACCTTGCCTTGCCATGCTAATTGCAGCATAGCTCACGTATGACATCTATACAACTGATATGGACACTAACGGCATACCAAAGCGCGCTTATTATGACCACACGGTTCGATGAGCCAAACACCTGCTGCATAACATCACAAAATCAACTGCACAGCCTCCTACATTCGGACGCCCTCTCTACGAAAACGATTAACCTCCACAAGCACACGCGCTTCTCACGAAACTCTACCAACTATGCGTTATGCCCGGGCCATAGAGAAATTACTTTATTCGGGTCTCGGACAACACATGAGTGCATCGGCGTGGCTCGCTTATCTTGAAACCTACAGTTCCCTTCTCGCATACCCATACGCACTTTCTGGAAAAGCGTCAGTTCACAGCCAAGCACTGCGCTCCTTCGCAACACACTACCTAAAGGAAATGAGTCTTTGAAGCCCAGACACTCTGCTCCTGCGTCCTGGGGCGCGGAGCATCAAGTCGCGGACCAATAATGGGACGCTACCGGTACAGCAAAAACGCTTTCCCACATCCATACAAACGCATGGTGATAACAGCTTTACTATGCCGCCGCTACAAACAGATGCACGGCCTGCTCGACCGAAGCTCACCTCCTGTAAAACCCTCGTCACACTCGTCCCGTTACGTTTCTGCGAGGAACGGCCGCACTTGTTTTGCTCCCCGACATGAAAACACAACACGGATTGTCAATCACCTCGCACGTCGCACAACCGATGAGGGATCCTTCATGCGGCTGTAAGCCGCAGTTGGCCTGCGCAACCCCACACCCACTTTCTGTAAGAGCGTCAATTCACAGCCAAACAATGCACTCCTTCGCAACACACTACCTAAAGGAGATAAGTCTGCGAAACCTACAAACTCTGCTCCTGTGTTCTGAGACGCGAAACGTCCATTTCACGAGCCATTAGTGCAACGCTACCGATAAAATAAAAATGCCTTTGCACATCTATAGAGCGCCACGACGCCAACACCTGGACTTTGTCGCCGCTGAAAAGAGATTCATGACCTACTAACCTCGATACCGCCTGCAGAACCCCCCTCACACTCGTGCCGCCACGCGCTGCTCAAGGAACTACTGCCCTTGTTTCGTTCCACGACCACACCGGAGCGAAGCTCCTCCACGCTCTTGCAACCCACAGTTGGCCTGCCGCAACCCCACACCCACTTTCTGTAAAATTACCAGTTCACAGCCAAACACTCGACTCCTTCGCAACACACTGCCTAAAGGAAATGAGTTTGCGAAGTCTACCAACTCTCCTCCTGGGTCCTGAGGCCCGGAAAGACCACTCCAACGACAACTATGCGACGTTACCGACACAGCAAAGACGCCTTCACACGTTCACAGAACGCCGCAATACCAACACCTGGACTCTGCCGCCGCTGAAAACAGATGCACAACCTGCTACACCGAAGCTCACCTCCTGCACACCCCCCTTCACACTCATGCCTTCACGTGCTGTGCGGGAAACTGGTGCACTGGTTTAGCTACAATCCTCAACCACATAGCACGAATCTTCAATCACCTCGAACGGTGCACCACCCATGCGATGCTCTTGCCACGTACAGTTCGCCTGCTGGAACCCCAGACGCTCTTTCTGTATGGGCGTCAGTTCACAGCCAAACAATGCACGTTTTCCCAAGACACTATCTAAAGGCAATGGATCTGCGAAGCCTAGACACACTGCTCCTGTGTCCTGCGGCGCGGAACGTCCATTTTGCGGGCAACTAATGCGACGCTACCGAGATAACAAAAACGCTTTTGCATATCCACAGAACAGCTTGATAACAACATCTGGATTCTGTCGCCGTGGAAAACAGAAGTACGGCCTCCTAGGATCGGCGTCCTCCGCAAACCCACCCTCGCAC
>NW_013653505.1:0-1329 GCF_000499385.1 Eimeria necatrix
AACAAGTACGGGCTGGCTGTGAAAGTGAAGCGTACTTTTTATATCGGAAAGCATCCACGAGGCGACATTCCTTCGACCCTAATATCAAAGATCATAACCCGTTCGTTATTTTTTGTTCACGCACAAGCTACCGTGTTTACGCCCATAGACAAGAGACATTTGTGGAAGACAGCAGACAACATATTTTCGCTTAATATAAGGGCCCTTGGGAGCCTGAGGGAACGTTGAGCTTGCTGCTGGCCTTTAGGTGCACCGAAATCTAGTCATCAGCGCTCGAAAGCAAGCAAAGCGCTTGTCGTCCTTTTGAACACACGTCAACTGGAAAAAGTGCAGGGCATAAGAATCTCCAGTACAGCTACAGACAAGCACCCTAGCCCTAGCTTCACAGCAAGTATCATGACCGCTGTGGGCTTGTGTTTTTCTAAAGCGACTATGATTTGGCATACCATCTGACCGCCGCAAAGATCCACTATCCTAGCTGTAGCCTCTTCAAAGTTATAAAAGGTCGAAAGAATATATGGATCCCCAGATACGGATCAATTGCTTAGGATACACTATCCGATCTTACTAGGAATTAAAAGGAAATTAATCACGCACGTCCTGAAACATGTTGCGGATCCCCGTCCTGCATATCGTAGAAGAGCCGTGCACTGCAACACTGAAACACTCTGTCAAGGCCATTGTGAAGTCCAATGCTAGAATCGCGTTAACCCAAAACTGCGAACGCTCGTACGTGAAGAACAAAGAATATGAAAATAAAAAGCAGATGGCAGCAGCAAAATTTTGAGACGCTGCACCGGGAGACATCTTAATCACGAGAGAAGACGAAGTCCTTCACGTGATTATAAGTCAATTAACCCAAACGACCTGCGGGCCTTCGAGGCCTTTGTTGGCATGCCTTACGCGCTGGTGAATGTATAGTTCCTACCTTGCCCCCAAAGCAAGTTAGACTGGTTTCGTCCTCTGATGCTGCTGCACCTGAGATTTAAAATGCACTCCTGCATTTGACTCTTCAGCTGCTACCCGTGCTGCTGTGCATCTGCCTGGAGGGCGTCGTCTTGTGAACGTTTCGTACGAATGTGTTACTTGTGAACTAGAAGATACGTGGATTTGCGTCATTTGTTAATCGAGGCAACAGCTCAATCGAACCGGACAAAAAGCCCCAAGTATATCTTTTGGATCAAAGGGACCCAACATGCATTATTGGATAGGATTAGTTGTAGTGCATATATTGCGTTCAATTTTCGCCTTTTCCACCAAATGACAGCATGTTTCGAGCTAGAAAATTATTCTCTGCAGCTATCCCAAAGCGTGTCAAAAATAAGGCGT
>NW_013653506.1:0-2063 GCF_000499385.1 Eimeria necatrix
ACGCAGCCAGAATGTCGAATCCTCCACGTCACGCTTGCCTACACAGCTCAGCAGCGTTGAGATGTCCCAGTCGATGCGTCGTTGAACGTTGTTTGCAGGCTGCCTACACGCATGCATTGCAGGATACTCGATGAGACGCATGTGAATGCTTCAGTTCGGCGCCTTCGTGCGCGTGCGAAGATGATCATTTTTAGGTAGCGGCCAATGTAGTGTTGCACATAGTTTCACGGCTCAGCTCTCAGTAGAGCTTAACGCGTGTAGCAATGAGCTAGGAAAGCGAACGTGATGCGCAGTCTACGTTCTCTTCACATGGTAAAAATTCACGAACATCGTTTTGGACAACGTGCATGTAGACGAGCAATCTCAGATAATGAATAACAGCACTGTTGTTCTATTTCTTACAATCTTTGCATTTGTAAAGCTGTTGTATTGATTGAAAGTTGGGCAACACAGTTTAGGGTCCCTACGTGTGCCGCAACCGCCACTATTCTCGCGTTCACGCCAAGCAGGCTTTGCTGAGCTGATTTTGATTCACAAAGCACAGGCAGCAAGCGTTACACGAATTTTGCAAACGTGACGAGACGCTGCAGCATATTCTTCCTGTGCGTTCCTAACAGCTAACAGCACCGCACATTCACTCAAACAAAGCCATCCACCCCCATTCAATTCGTCCAGGTTCTCGTCGGAGAAACGCAGACTCTTGTGCCTCCCTCTAACTAAAGAAGCTGACCTAATATCATATTCATTTCGACCCAAAACACGCAAGAACACTTGCGTCTGCTGACCTGGTGCATACCCGCCTGGTGCAAAAACGCCGTCGATTCACAAGGCGCATTGCGCGTGCAGCGCTTTGCATTCTCCACAATGTCTAGTCTGTCTCGCAAAAGACATCGCCTGACAAACACGTTGGAGACAGCACACAATCTCAACAGTTTCGCGTGGAGATTGAAGTGAAGATCCAGCACCAAAAAAACGCAGCCAGAATGTCGAATCCTCCACGTCACGCTTGCCTACACAGCTCAGCAGCGTTGAGATGTCCCAGTCGATGCGTCGTTGAACGTTGTTTGCAGGCTGCCTACACGCATGCATTGCAGGATACTCGATGAGACGCATGTGAATGCTTCAGTTCGGCGCCTTCGTGCGCGTGCGAAGATGATCATTTTTAGGTAGCGGCCAATGTAGTGTTGCACATAGTTTCACGGCTCAGCTCTCCGTAGAGCTTAACGCGTGTAGCAATGAGCTAGGGAAGCGAACGTGATGCGCAGTCTACGTTCTCTTCACATGGCAAAAATTCACGAACATCGTTTTGGACGTGCACGTAGACGAGCAATCTGTCTCGCATAAGACATCGCCTAACAAACACGTTGGAGACAGCACACAATCGCGGCAGTTTCGTGCGGAGGTTGAAGTGAAGATCCAGCACCAAAACGACGCAGCCAGCATGTCGAATCCTCCACGTCACGCTTGCCTACACAGCTCAGCAGCGTTGAGATGTCTCAGTCGATGCGTCGTTGAACACTGTTTGCAGGCTGCCGACACGCATGCACTGCAGGATACTCGATGAGATGCATGTGCACGCATGCCCGTTGTTCTATTTCTTACAATCTTTGCATTTGTAAAGCTGTTGTATTGATTGAAAGTTAGGCAACACAGTTTAGGGTCCCTACATATGCCGCAACCGCGACTATTCTCGCGTTCACGCCAAGCAGGCTTTGCTGTGCTGATTTTGATTCACAAAGCACAGGCAGCAAGCGTTACACGAATGTCGCAAACGTGACGAGGCGCTGCAGCATACCCTCCGTGTGCGTTCCTAGCAGCTAACAGCACCCCACATTCGCACACACAAAGCCATCCACCCCCATTCAATTCGTCCAGGTCCTCGTCGGAGAGCCGCAGACTCTTGTGCCTCCCTCTAGCTAAAGAAGCTGACCTAATAGCATATTCATTTCGACCCAAAATACGCAAGAACACTTGCGTCTGCTGACCTGGTGCATACCCGCCTAGTGCAAAACGCCGTCGATTCACAAGGCGCAATGCGCGTGCAGCGCTTTGCATTCTCCACA
>NW_013653507.1:0-1692 GCF_000499385.1 Eimeria necatrix
TAACATGTGTCATTCGTGGATCCACAGTATCACACGAATCTCAAGCAACTGGCATTGCTTAATCCACAATCCTGCCGTCTGACGCAGCCGCAGCAGTGGACCAACAGTTCGTCAAATGTATGCATCTCGTGCTTTTTTGCAAATTAGGCAAACTAGTTGCGAACCACAAATTTTATGACGTGCTCAAAAGAAAAGAGAGAACGCACTAAATGCCCACTAAGTACGACTTCGCAAGGCCAGAATCCTCCAGGATGGTCTGCCAACAAACGAGGCAAGCAATGGCCTACCCCCTGGAGCAGCAATATTTTAGTCATTGACTTTGCTCTGCTTATACAGCCAAAGATGTGTTGGCTAGGTCTAGCCGCGTGGGGCGGGAGACTGCTGAGGTCTGCCGCCTCCAAAATAACCGCTCGCTGTGGCTGCACTTGACACCTTGACGATCTCATCCGGCGGAGCAAAAATATCAAGTATTAGCGCCTACATACACAACATATTATGTAGTGTGCAAGTTAAACTACACAACTTCACCGTAAAAACGTGCTCTAGGGGCTTGCAACTTCTGAACATGCCTATTGAAATGATCATTCAGAGCTCAGCCAATGCCCCCAAACTGTCACAGTGGTTTCATCAGTAGTAGCAACGTGCACTAGAGATATAGTAGTTACAAAATGTCGATATTTCAAGCTGCATGGATCGGACGAACAATTTAGCCAGCAAGATATTCAAAACTGGTTTCCAGCTGACAGGACGGCCAGAAGGCACACTTATCACCGCGCGGCCCACTACACAAAACAGTCTACCATTCATGTATCAACCCGTGAACATGCCGAAAAAGACATTGGACTGTACAGGACTCTTTGGTGTTTCACAGCACTCGTTGGTTCAAACATGGAAATATGAACACGTTGCTGCTGCAGGCAAAATGAGGGTATTCCACTGGCCTGCATTGACGGACTGGCTATATGCAGCACAAAATATGAAAAACTGCAAAAAGGGCAGTGTGTCATCTCGAACCATCAAGAGCCCGCACAATTCCAAGGAACCTGCATAACAAGCCAAAATCACGCCGAAAAAGAGTACGACGCCACTGCATGCACTTTTTTCAATCATGGAAACGGATCTTTGGCGCAACGAAAGGACAGTTCAGCTGGACGCAGAAATACAAACGGTGTGCACTGATACATGAGAGAACCGTTACACAAGAGCAATGCTTTGCACAACTAGCTACTCACCACGCAGCTTATAGTGGCATGCATTCCACTTTGATTTCTTGTATTTCTGCGGTGTTGCATTTCAGAGAGCCACCTTGCTGAACTGTGACATTTCCGGCATGTGTTTCATTCCCAGCAGTGCTAGAGTCTATCAATCAATAAAGTGTGAGAGAGCAGTGCGCAGACATACAGGCTTCGTGTACTCTTGAATCGTAAGTGTGATTTTGTAAAAGCAGTAACGCTACGAAGCTGTCAAGACGTTCATATTTACAGGTTTATCAGATTCACAAACATCGAGTGTCAGAAATAAGTGCCAGATACAAGCTCGGTTGACCGCTTTCTAGGCACAGAGCCTCTTCCAATAAGCTGAACTCTCTATAGGCTCACTCCCTGATGCACACGTCTTTCAAACTATCCGCCTAGGAATCGCCGCCGACGATAAAGCAAAACACCCAAGCGCGCGATAGGCAATCAGCAGGCA
>NW_013653508.1:0-1528 GCF_000499385.1 Eimeria necatrix
CAAGGAACACAGCCGACCTGAAGACGATGAGCAAGCGAATGCTACTCCTTCACACCTCAGTACTGCACGGTGTTGGCTGCAGATAAAACAGAAACATGACACGCAAAACTTCAAGTACCATTGCGCTTTTCAAGCAACTCCTTCGTGAGGACAGCTATTGAGGCTGCAAAACACACAAAAAGGTTAAGTGTCTTCAAATTACTTGCACACCACAGCATCCCAATTTGCGGCAAAGGCTGACATGAATATCTTGCGGCACTGCGAATGGGAGGTAAACGCAAACGCAAAATCACACTAAACAATAAAACATTGAGTGCATATCCACTGCCACAATACTACAACGAGCTTGGTGCGCGGCACAGAAGAGCAAATATTCTTCTGAAACTAGCACACTTCTTTCATCGCAACGTGGGCCAGAACAGAACTGCAACATGTTCCCAGATGGCACGAAGTGCGCGTTAGTTAGACAGCATTCGCTCGTCTCCCTTTGTGCTGCTGGCGCAACGTTGAAGCATCCTACTTCATGCACTCAGAAACTCCGCCTGAAATATATAGCATCCTCGAAACACGCAGCCTGTCACAACCGCTCACAGTTCCACTGCAAGGAACACAGCCGACCTGAAGACGATGAGCAAGCGAATGCTACTCCTTCACACCTCAGTACTGCACGGTGTTGGCTGCAGATAAAACAGAAACATGACACGCAAAACTTCAAGTACCATTGCGCTTTTCAAGCAACTCCTTCGTGAGGACAGCTATTGAGGCTGCAAAACACACAAAAAGGTTAGGTGTCTTAAAAGTACTTGCGCACCACAGCAGCATCCTACTTCATGCACTCAGAAACTCCGCCTGAAATATATAGCATCCTCGAAACACGCAGCCTGTCACAACCGCTCACAGTTCCACTGCAAGGAACACAGCCGACCTAAAGACAACGAGCGAACGAATGCTACTCCTTCACACCTCAGTACTGTTCGGTGTTGGCTGCAGATAAAACAGAAACTTGACACGCAAAACTTCAAGTACCATTGCGCTTTTCAAGCAACTCCTTCGTGAGGACAGCTATTGAGGCTGCAAAACACACAAAAAGGTTAGGTGTCTTAAAAGTACTTGCGCACCACAGCATCCCAATTTGCGGCAAAGGCTGACTTGAATATGTGGCTCCGCTGCGAAGTCAGAGCAACCGCAATGGCGAAATCGCCACTAAACACTGAAACAACGGACGCGTTGCCGCTTCCGCAACGAATTCCCGCTACTTGCGTATCAACAAGACGTACTACCTAAACGTACAGCTTCGTGCAAACACTTGTTTACGTGGTGCGTTTCACTTCAGCGATCCATAGATAACGCGGCGAACTAATGGCCATGCGGTTCATCAAGCACCACGCTCATTTGGTCGCCTTATACAATTTTGACGTCCAATAACAAACGACAACGGGCAGCTTTCCAGACAGTTCGTATGTACGCAAAATGAATTGAGGCGCCTTCCCCGAGTCCCGCTACAAGTGCAAGCGCCGGGGTTTCTTAC
>NW_013653509.1:0-1806 GCF_000499385.1 Eimeria necatrix
GCGAAGTTAATCTTGCGTGTATATTCGAACAGTACGCCATTCTCATGTACCTTCAAACCGTGATAAACGTCTCGCAAGTAAAAGGCACAAACACGCTCTGCATTAAAAATGCAACACGATCGTAATAACGCTTGTGCATGATCCAAATAGCGCACAGCGGCCCTAGACTAATTAGCACACTCCCGCGGGATCGGATCCACTCCTTTGCCTTCTCACGATACGACTGTAGATGGTAAGCAAGCCTTTCTCGACGCACAACCTGTAGGTGATGAAGCGGTCCCAAACCCTTAGAGGTCACAGTCTGCGTCGAAACAACTGACAAACGTCCTTCTTGTTTGAGCTCGGCACGTATTCGTCAAACATTAGCGGTGCACTTGCAGCAACCGCACTCAGCTTCATTTCGAAACAGAATTGACGCGGACCTCTCCTACTTCGAAAAATACAAACAGCAGACAAGTCTTGCCACGAATGGCTTCCGATTAAGTACAGGTTTCGACGCACACTGGAAGCATGCTTATGCGTGGCAAAGAGTAGAACGCTTGTGGACTGGACTGCAAGAGGCTGATGTCGAGCAGGGCGTGCCAGAGAAATAAAATCGTCATGACCTAGAAACCAAATTCAACGCCGATCCCTAATGCCACAAACAACGTAGAGCAAAATTTCGCCAGCGCTTGTTCATCATCGCAAACAAACTACCCTGCGTTCCCTTTCATTCCCTAGCGTAGAGCATCATACTGCACACGTGCATTGTGACGACTCTATCAAAGCTGAGCTGCGCATCCGAAAGACAATGCTTGCGCTAGTCTCAGTTCTGAAGCGCGTGATCCGCAAGACCTTTTGTGTCCTGAGCACGCAGGAGGCCGTCCCACGAGCACTCCACGAGATGCACTAAAACAAAGCGAATAAGAAACGCGTTTGCTCTGGAGGCACGATAAAGCGCAGAGATAAATAGTCTCCTCCAAAGGCCAGACAGCGCTCCCGAAAGCTCTTAATTTGCCCCGTTCTGCCTAATAAAAGCATTGCAGCGTCTTGATCAGCAAATGTGCGCTTCAATTTGAACGCACGTATAAACGTGTCAACGCGATTCACGTGTACCTTTATACCGTGAATAGCATCACATACGTAAACGGCACGAACACGCTTTGCATGGAAAATGCTACAAATAACGTTTGTGCATGGTGCATATACCGCAACGGAGCCTTAGACTACCAAAGGCACGCGCCACAGATAGAGTCCACTCCCCCTAACCTCATGTCAGTGCATGTGTTAATGGCACGCAAACCTTGACCCGCGTACGTCCTGAGCACGTAAAGGCGGTCCAGAGCCCCTGGAGTTCATATGCTACGTAAACGTCACTAGGCAGACTAACGCCTTTCTTTCTTGAGGTCACTACGCACACGTCGAATATAAGCGGTGCACTTGAAACAACCCCACTCAGCTTCACTTCAAAACAGAGTGACGCGGACCTCTCCTACTTCGAAAAATACAAACAGCAGACAAGTCTGGCCACGAATGGCTTCAGATTAAGTAGAGGTTTCGACGCACACTGGAAGCATGCTTATGCGTAGCAAAGAGAAGAACGCTTGTGGACTGGACTGCAAGAGGGTGATGTCGAGCAGGGCGTGCCAGAGAAATAAAATCGTCATGACCTAGAAACCAAATTCAACGCCGATCCCTAATGCCACAAACAACGTAGAGCAAAATTTCGCCAGCGCTTGTTCTTCATCGCAAACAAACTACCCTGCGTGCCCTTTCATTCACTAGCTTAAAGCATCATACTGCACACGTGCATTGTGATGTCGCTAT
>NW_013653510.1:0-3008 GCF_000499385.1 Eimeria necatrix
ACACAGCTCCGCCTTTGAAACATCATGCTTGTGAACCTGCCATGCACCAACAAACCTCTATCATCTTAGTCGAAAGAACAGTTCGACGAAAGCGAAATGCTAGCTTCCAGTTCGTTAAAGCACACCTTGCACTTTTGATTGAATATCCATGAGCATACGTCCTGTGGCAGCACAAATGCGTTATCAATACTAATCAGCACATGTGTTCTTGCTATCACACCTTTGCACCTACATCAGCAGGGCCATCGCTGGACGCACGCCGTGCTCGACAGTGTCTAGGAGCGGCTTTCAGGTAAATTGTTTTGATTACCAAACCTTTCTTCGCCAAGAAATATTTTTTTCTACACAGCCGCAGCGATTTTGCACAGTGAATTTAGTCTCGATAGGTCAGCGTGTGGGGACAAAAAGCAGCACGAATATCACTCCTTGGACTCTCAATACAGTTCCGCGCTTGTTGGGATTCATAAATCATATCGGTTGTAGACAGTCCAAGAAATCCTGCCATCTTTCTTAATCGAGGTACACTGCGTCCTGTTGCCATCAAAACATACGGCCTGCGGACTCGTTTTGCGGAAGCTTCCCACTGCATTTCAGGAGATAGGCTTTTGCTGACAATGTGAGCAGCACGCCGAGGCGGCAATCTGAGAGTAACGCATTTACTGATCATCATTCTTTGAAAAGGTGTTGGAAGCTTGCTCAACGTAGCTAGTAA
This sequence comes from Eimeria necatrix, assembly GCF_000499385.1. Classification (NCBI taxonomy): domain Eukaryota; phylum Apicomplexa; class Conoidasida; order Eucoccidiorida; family Eimeriidae; genus Eimeria; species Eimeria necatrix. The sequence continues at coordinate 713 of NW_013653510.1, forward strand.
CATACTGGCGCCCACATGTTTTCCAGTAACACCCAGAGCGTTCACGTACCAACACAAGTGAAAAATACATCAGAGTGGCATGAAAAATTTCTTCACACAGATGCTTGTGCAAACTGTCTGTCCACTAGGATGCATTGCAAAACGCTACAAAGCTCATACGTCAGCGCTGCAAGAGTCTTATACATTTGTGCAGTAAAGAACCGGAAATATTGACAAGGGCGTATGAATGCGATAAAATGAAGAAACTGATAACCCGCAAACGCTTACTCCCTGACAACTCACCACTTTTAGAGCAAGCAAGCTGGATGTGTACAGCAGGCAAAAAATAAGCGTCCCTGCCAACGCAAAGCTTCTGTGCAGAGCGAGAAGCTGCGTTAGCTGCTCAACGAGATGTTAACACTGCTTCCAACTATCGCTTATGAATGCCGAGGCGAAGGGGCACAACCAGAACGCTCACGTGAAACATCGTCGCGTTCATCATTAAAACATCCTGCAGCATAATGCAGATGAAAAACACCTGAATAAAAGGTGAGAAAGTGGCTTCCCATCGAACGGTGCAGAAACAAGAAAACCATTAACAGTCCACAAAGGGCTTCATTTCCCTTTCTTTTCTTCCTGCTAGATTGCGCAGCGGTGCTGCCTGCTGTAGCATGTATATACCACACTGAAGGCATACTCGCAAATAGCACGCAAAGCGAAAAGGCCCCTACGGACACCTTTTCGAACACGCATGTGACGTACGTACATCCATACAAGACACTGGAAAGGCTACCACACTAGGGTCGAAAGCTCATGCTGTTTTAGAACTTTTCGTGCCTGCGTTGACGTTGTGTGTTCTACCCGAATCAAACGTCCGAACAAGTGAACACGCAAGCTCTCTTACTCTTTGCACGAATGATCCCTATATTCCATATTGTGTGCATCCCCTTACTGGCTAACGCCACAAAGATTTCTCCGCATGACTCTGCGCCCCTCCATGGACACATGCAGCCCAAATAGTGACGCTAAACGAGGAAATACCGACCTGGAAGTTACAGAATGGGGGCAGAGCAAGACGAACAGCGAGTGCTTGGAAGGTCTTGCGATCCTCTTTCGCATTGTCGCTCCTTAGCATTCATCGTACTACAAATGCTTACAAGCTGCAATTCGAAATTATGAATGCTCTTCGTTCTACACTGCGATGCAGCGCCTTGTGCGGTCAATGTGTCCAACATATGCAGGCTTCAGTTTTTCACGAATACATTACCAACCAACAGTCTTTAAAAACTCGACTGAATCTGAGCAGACTCAGATTATCTCTCTAAACATGAGCCCGACAATTAGGTCAAATACTTGGGATTCATCACATGCAGAAATAGTCGGAAAACACATCAAGCAGCAGCAAAAATTAATTTCGTCAGCCAGCCGTTAGTGCATTAACAGTCCACAAAGGGCTTCATTTCCCTTTCTTTTCTTCCTGCTAGATTGCGCAGCGGTGCTGCCTGCTGTAGCATGTATATACCACACTGAAGGCATACTCGCAAATAGCACGCAAAGCGAAAAGGCCCCTACGGACACCTTTTCGAACACGCATGTGACGTACGTACATCCATACAAGACACTGGAAAGGCTACCACACTAGGGTCGAAAGCTCATGCTGTTTTAGAACTTTTCGTGCCTGCGTTGACGTTGTGTGTTCTACCCGAATCAAACGTCCGAACAAGTGAACACGCAAGCTCTCTTACTCTTTGCACGAATGATCCCTATATTCCATATTGTGTGCATCCCCTTACTGGCTAACGCCACAAAGATTTCTCCGCATGACTCTGCGCCCCTCCATGGACACATGCAGCCCAAATAGTGACGCTAAACGAGGAAATACCGACCTGGAAGTTACAGAATGGGGGCAGAGCAAGACGAACAGCGAGTGCTTGGAAGGTCTTGCGATCCTCTTTCGCATTGTCGCTCCTTAGCATTCATCGTACTACAAATGCTTACAAGCTGCAATTCGAAATTATGAATGCTCTTCGTTCTACACTGCGATGCAGCGCCTTGTGCGGTCAATGTGTCCAACATATGCAGGCTTCAGTTTTTCACGAATACATTACCAACCAACAGTCTTTAAAAACTCGACTGAATCTGAGCAGACTCAGATTATCTCTCTAAACATGAGCCCGACAATTAGGTCAAATACTTGGGATTCATCACATGCAGAAATAGTCGGAAAACACATCAAGCAGCAGCAAAAATTAATTTCGTCAGCCAGCCGTTAGTGCAAAACACAAAGCGTGAAAGACAGCAGTCTCTGTTGTAAGTC
>NW_013653511.1:0-2183 GCF_000499385.1 Eimeria necatrix
CTGCGGATTGAAACACTACTTTGATTTCATTTAGCGGAGTCCTTCTCAATGCTCAGCGTTTGGCGCGATGTCGCAGCAATGGCATCTGCTGGTTCGCCGGGCGATCCTTTAGGATGTGAGCATTTGGCGGTTTCTCAGAGCCTGCAGATTATGCATACATTTTTGCATCATGAAGCCTTCCAATCGCTGATGAACAAAACGTCTTCGCCGCTGGGTAACTGTTTTCAAATGGACTTAATCGTGATGTTTCTTGTTCCTTGCACAAGCGTTTTGCCGTCAAAGCACTCGAACGCTACAGTGCCTTTTTTCGCTTATTTTGTTGAGGTTGTTTACCGGGGCTTGTCAAATTCTTGGTGCTAATGCCATGATAGTAAAAGTGGCTGGGGATTAAACTATTTATCTACGCTTTGTCCTGTTACTCCTAATCTCTTGTGGCAGCTTGCAAAACGTAAATGAATGCTACCATGGTTTTGTCTAGTACGTACGTACTGTTAATGTGATTCACAAGAAGTTGTTTTGGTAGCATCTGCGCATAATGGGCTCTGTTGCTTGTCGCAATGCGCACAATGTCGGATAAGCCCTTATTCATCTAAGTGAAACGAACAACCCATTTTCCGCGTGGTGTTTACGGATTTTACTACTGGAAAAAGAGCATGGCATACTCGTGCTCTCAGGGCCGCTGAAGGCCTACCTTTGCCAGGGTTTTGCTTGCTCGAATGCTTATTTTGTTCGATATGTCTGCTAGACGACTCCCACCACCCCATGAGACACAGATAGTAAGTGAAAACAGCTTTTCTCGATTTACGATACTAAAAAGCATGCGCTGCCTTCAGAATGTTTCAGGATATGTTGCAGTTCACCCTTCTTTTCCCCTACAGTACTATAATCTGACAGTGGCCCTGCCTGGCGCCTGGCGTATCAGTTAAATCTTCCAAAGTGGTGTAACGTGCTGCTCTTGTCGTCAGCTTGAAATGCTACACTGAAATCATGCAGCCAGATCCATCTATCAATGCATTTTTCATCCTACTTGTTAGTTCCACTTTACTCATAAAACGCAACAAATATCCATCGGGAAAGTAAGAATCACGAAATTTTGCTTATGAATTCTGAGCACTTATGTAGCGTTCCAACGCACTCTCTCCGTTCAAGCCGGCGCTTGTTGCTGTCTTGAATCCAAAAGGCGTTTCGTATCACCACATCGCTTTCAAAAGCTCGCAGTGAGGCCGGTTGTGCTAAGTTGGACAGCACTATGCGCACTTTGTGCAGCACGCTCACAGTCAAGGTCTTGTGGGCAGATACATGCAGGACTTGCTTTGAACGGGAAATTAAAATCCTGTTTTGTTATATTAAAAAAGGTGTTTTTGTTCTCTTATGGTTGTACTGTGCTATATATAGTCTGCAGCATACGTGAAAGTGCTCGTTAGAAGCAGTGCATCTTAGAGTTGTTACAGGTCTGTTTGTGGCGTTAAAGGTCCATCAGACTTGTTGAAACATTGATGTTCAGAGGCCACTGGCGTATCAGTTAAATCTTCCAAAGTGGTGTAACGTGCTGCTCTTGTCGTCAGCTTGAAATGCTACACTGAAATCATGCAGCCAGATCCATCTATCAATGCATTTTTCATCCTACTTGTTAGTTCCACTTTACTCATAAAACGCAACAAATATCCATCGGGAAAGTAAGAATCACGAAATTTTGCTTATGAATTCTGAGCACTTATGTAGCGTTCCAACGCACTCTCTCCGTTCAAGCCGGCGCTTGTTGCTGTCTTGAATCCAAAAGGCGTTTCGTATCACCACATCGCTTTCAAAAGCTCGCAGTGAGGCCGGTTGTGCTAAGTTGGACAGCACTATGCGCACTTTGTGCAGCACGCTCACAGTCAAGGTCTTGTGGGCAGATACATGCAGGACTTGCTTTGAACGGGAAATTAAAATCCTGTTTTGTTATATTAAAAAAGGTGTTTTTGTTCTCTTATGGTTGTACTGTGCTATATATAGTCTGCAGCATACGTGAAAGTGCTCGTTAGAAGCAGTGCATCTTAGAGTTGTTACAGGTCTGTTTGTGGCGTTAAAGGTCCATCAGACTTGTTGAAACATTGATGTTCAGAGGCCACTGCAGACGATTTTCGCAAGGGCGCCTTTATTGGAGGCTTAGCCTGAATAACATGAATTGCTTGCGCTTTTTT
>NW_013653512.1:0-1469 GCF_000499385.1 Eimeria necatrix
TGTTCTTTATTCTCGTCGTTTCTTTCCCTTCTACACTTTCAATCTTCTCTTCGCCCTCGACGAAGAAGGTCAACAGACTCTATTCCGGCTCCTTTTTGGCTTTTAATTGTCTTTTTTTTGACTTTTTAATTATCTCTTTTTTGGCCTTTATTTGCTTTTTTTGGACTTTTTAATTGTCTCCTTTGGCTTTTAATTGTCTTTTTTGTGGCTTTTAATTGTCTCCTTCTTGTCTCTTTAATTGTCTTTTTTTTGGCTTTTAATTGTCTGTTTTTTGGCTTTTAATTGTCTCCTTTTTGGCTCTTTAATTATCTCTTTTCTGGCTTTTAATTGTCTCCTTTTTGGCTTTTAATTGTCTTCTTTTTGGCTTTTAATTGTTGCTTTTTCCGTGCCGACGTTTGATTCTTTTAGGCTCTTTTTGTCTGTATCGTTTGGCCCCTTTTTAACTCCTCAGTTGTCTCCTTTTTGTCTTTGTGAAACTCTCTAATTGTTTCCTTTTTGTCTTTTTCAAACTGCTCATATGTCTCCTTTTTGTCTTTTTTTAAACTCCTCAATTGTCTCCTTTTTGTCCTTTTTAAACTCCTTATTTGTCTCCTTTTTGTCTGTTTTAAACTCCTTAATTGTCTCCTTTTTGTCTTTTTTAATTGCCAACTTTTGGCTTTTAAGTGTCTCTTTTTCGGCCCTCTAACTGTCTCTTTTTTGGGCCTTTAATTATTTGCTTTTTGTTTTTCTAATTGTCTCCTTTTTGTCTCCTTTTTTCTCTATTTTTTGTCTCCTTTTTGTCTCCTTTTTGTCTCTTTTTATCTTCATAATTGTCTCTTCTTTTGTTTCTTTTTTGCTTCTTTGTTGACTCTTTTTTGTCTCTTTTTTTGTTTCTTTTTTGTCTCTTTTTTGTCTCTTTTTTGTCTTTCCATTTGCCCCTTTTGTGATTCTCTTTTGCTCCTTTCTTGTCCCCTTTCCTATTCTTTTTTATTCTTTTTTGATTCATTTTTTATATTTATTTATTTCTTTTTGATTAGTTTTCATTTTTGATTCTCTTTTTGGCTCTTTTTGTTGATTAAATTAAATTAATTAAATTAATTAAATTAAATTAAATTGCATTTAATTAAATTAAATTAGTTAAATTAATTAAATTAAATTAAATTAAATAATCAAAATAAAATAAATAAATATTTTGATTTCAGGAGAAGGCGCTGCGTTTGGCTACAACGCGATCGCAGCTCAAAAACTCAAATTAAATCAATTTAACGAATTAAATCAAATAAATTATATCAATTAAATCAGATAAATTAAATTAAATCAATTAAATTAAATTAAATTAAATTAAATTAATTAAATTAAATTAAATTTAATTAATTAAATTAAATTAAATTAAATTAAATATTTTGAATTCAGGAAAAGGCGCTGTGTTTGGCTACGACGCGATTGGCTCCTTCGAAAGGTCTTCGTACAACGCGACCGGCACTGGAGGG
>NW_013653513.1:0-7500 GCF_000499385.1 Eimeria necatrix
CGGGGGCGGGGGGGGGGGGGGGGGGGGGGGGGGGCAGGGGCGTCGAGGCGGGACGTGTACGTACACAAGTGGGCAGGTGAGCTACTGACCCTGGGGACCTCGGGGGGCCCTCTGGAGGGGCCCCCGGGGGCGCCTTGGGGGCCCCAGAGGGGCCCCATAGGGGCCCCCAGAGGGGCCCCTTAGGGGCCCCCAGAGGGGCCCCCAAAAGGGCTGCGCCCTTTGGGAGAAGGGAGATGGTTCGTAGCTGCTGGGGACCCGCAAGGGAGAGTCCGCCTTGTTTATATCTGCTGCTGCTGCTGCTGCTGCTGCTGCTGCTGCCATCTGCAGCGCCAGCTGCGCAGCAGCGGGCAGTCAAGGCAGGGAGGGCCCTGCTGCTGCACTTTTGTTAGCCCATGAGTGTGCAGCAGCAGCACCAGCAGCAGCAGCTGCTGCTGCTGCGGTCCCCGCTGCTGAGTCGCGTGCCTGCCTGGGCTGTTGCCCCTGGCAGCGGGAGGGGGGGTCGCAGCAACAGCAGCAGCAGCAGCAACAGCAGCAGCAACAGCAACAGCAACAGCAGCAGCAGCAGCAGCACAATTGCACTGCTCCAGAAGCCTGTGGCTGTGGAGCCAATCACTGCAGCGTCTGGGGAGGAGCTCAGCAGGCAGCTGGGGCTCCGTCTCTGCAGACTCGAGGGGCCCCTTTGCTGCTGCTGCTGCAGCGCGAGAAAGGGGCCCTTAAAGGGAACATTTTTCGAATTGAAACTAATCAGGTCAATCTTTTCAGGTTTTTGCTGCTAGATCGAGCAGCAGGGGCCCTCGCGAGGGCGCTGCTGCTGCTGCAGCACACCCCGTTGGGCAGCAGCTCGCGGCTTCTTTGCCTTCTCTAGTGCTTCTTCCTTATTTGCTGCTGCTTTTAAACGGAGTCGCACTAATTTAAAAGGCCAAAGGGGCAGCAGCGGGCTCGCAGCAGCGCTGCTGCTGCTGCTGCTGCTGCTGCTGCTGCCCGCGGGCTGTACGAACAGGTCCACGGCGACTGACCACCGCCCGCGCGCATGCAGCCATCACTTTTGTCTTTGTTGACTTCTTCTTTTGCGGAGTTCTTTCAGCCACTCAGATCTTTCCAGAAGACAGAAAATATCTGCCAAACTGCAGCAGATCGCTCTATGTTTCCTGCGAGGCAGCAGCAGTGCGGCGGCGCTCGCAGCCTCTTCCCCAGGCGTGCTGCTGCTGCTGCTGCTGCTGCTGCTGTTGCTGCCGCTGCTGAGGGAAGTGTAGTGTTTAAAATTGCCAGTCAATCTGTTTTACTTTCTCAATATGAAAAATAGAACGCTCTCGGGGGCCCTTGGCCTCCTTTGCTTCGCCCTCCACGCCGCCCCGCTGTCTGCACCAGCAGCAGCAGCAGCAGCAAGTGCAGCAGCACCCCAACGCGCACCAGCAGGGGGCCCCGAGCTGCACCCGGGGCCCCCGCGGGATCTTGATAGTCTTTTTGAGCTTCTTGCTGCTGCTCTCGACTCTGCAGCAGCAGCAGACGCGCAGACAGCCGCCGACAAGCAGCAGCACTCCGAACTAGCTGCAGCAGCAGCAGCAGCAGCAGCAGCAGCAGCGCAGACTGAAGAACCGGAGGACCCTTCGGCTCCCGAGGGCTACTCACAGGTGGTGGGGCCTCCTGGGGGCCCCCCCGGGGCTTTTCCTGAGGCAGCCCCGGGGGGGCCCCTCGAGGGGCCCCCCCAGGGGCCCCCCGGGGGCCCCCCTAAGGGGCCCTTTGTAGATGAGCCACTTATAAGTCCGTCGTTTTATTACCCTCTGTATGAGCCTCCTAATGGTGGGGAAGTGCAGCTGCTGCTCAAGGGGCCCCCCGGGCCCGGGGGGCCCCCCGAGGGGGGCAGGTGGGGCCCCCCAGGGGCCCCCGAGAGCCCCACAGGGGGGCCCCTGCAGCAGGGGGCCCCCTCGCAGGCGCAGCAGCAGGGGGGGGCCCCCAAGGAGGAGACAGCCACAGTGACGGAGACAGATGAAGAAACAGAAACTGAGACAGAAGCAGCAGAAATCGCCAGCACAGACTCCCACACTGGCCCCCCCCCGCAGGGGCCCCCCAGGGGCCCCCAGGGGGCCCCCAGGGGCCCCCAGGGGGCCCCCAGGGGCCCCCAGGGGACCTCCGTGGGGGTCCCCCAGGGAGCCCGTCCCCAGGGCCCCGAGTGCCCCAGGGAGGGGGCCCCCAGCGCTGCTGCAGCAAGACCCCCAGCTGGGGGGCCCCACTCTGCTGCTTCTTTAGGTTCTCTTGCTGCTGCTGCAGCTGCTGAAGGGGCCCCTCCCCCGTCCCCTTCTGCAGCAGGGGAAGACCAAACAGCAGCAGCAGCAGCAGCAGCAGCAGCAGCAGAAAGCATGCCTCGCACTGCTGCTGGAGAAGAGGCGTTGGCGGCTTCCGCCGCAGCCCCTGCGCTAGGAGGGGCCCCGGGGGCCCCCCGGGGGGCCCCCAGGGCCCCTGCAGCAGGGGCCCCCAGAGGGGCCCCAGGGGCCCCTGCAGCAGGGGCCCCTGGGGGGAGCCCGAGGCCACCGCGGGGGCCCCCCTCTGCTTCTCCAGGCAAACCGGAGAGGGTATCGGAGACAGGAGTACCCAATGGGGCCCCCAGCTCAAGGAGGGGGCCCCCCAAAGCTGCTGCTTATGGGGCCCAGGGGGCCCCCCCCGCAGGGGCCCCCACTTCGGGGTGGGGGCCCTCCAAAGGGGGCCCTTCAAGCGCTGCCTCTGGGGCCCCCAAGTCCCCGGGGGCCCCTAGGGCCCCTGGGGCCCCTAGGGCCCCTGGGGCCCCTAGGGCCCCTAGGGCCCCCGGGTCCCCTAGGGCCCCTAGGTCCCCTAGGGCCCCGGGGGCCCCTGGGGCCTCTGGGGCCCCGGGGGCCCCTGGGGCCCCGGGGACCCCTGGGGCCCCGGGGGCCCCTGGGGCTCTGGGGTCCCCCAAGACTCCAGGGGCCCCCAAGGTCCCTGGGGCCCCCGGGGCCGTTGTGTCCCGCGGGGCCCCTGGGGCTGTGGGCCCCCCGAGGGGCCCCCCCGGGGGCCCCCAGGAGGCGATGGTACCCTTTGGGAGCTCGGGGGCCCCCTTCATAGACTTGAGGGGCCCCCTGCCCCGCTGCAGATTAGGGTTTAGTGTTGTGTCTCCCCTTCGGAGTGGGACAGAGGTATATTCGCTGCAGCAGCTGCTGCAGGGCCAGCGGGGGGCCCCCCGGGGGCCTCCCGGGGGGCCCCCCTTGGGGCCCCTGGGGGGGCCCCTGTTGGGGGCCCCCGAGTCCGTCTCAGTCGCGGTGTCCTGCTCCCCCCGGACGCAGAAAATGTACGTGAACCTGGCGAAGACCCGCAGCAGCAGCAGCAGCAGCAGCAGCAGCAGCAGCAGCAGCAGCAGCGGGGGCCGCAGGCTGTGGGGGCTGGTGGGGGCCGCGTGGCAGTCGCTGCTGCAGCTGACGGGCTTTGGAGAGTCTCCAGAAGCAAAAGAGAAAAATTCGGAGGAGACAAAAGTGCTGCTGCAGTTGGAGACAGAGCTGCCTGCTGCATGCGAGTGTTCCCGCGCAGCAGCAGCAGCAGCAGCGCCTGTTTTCGCGGTCAAAAGAGCAGCAGCAGCAGCAGCAGCAGCAGCAGCAGCAGCAGCAGCAGCGGAGGCGGACCTGCTGCTGCTGCTGCGCTGCTCGCCCCCCCTCGCCCTCGAGTTCCCGCTGCAGCAGGGGGGCCCCCTCTGCCCCCTTCCTGCTGCGCTGCAGCAGCAGCCAGGGGGGCCCCCGCAGCAAGCAGCAGAAGTCCTCCAAGTGGGCCCCTGTCTCTTCCGAGTTGCTGCTGCTGCTTTTGTCTCCGTCGTTGCTTCCAAAGACTCCTTCTCAGTCACAGCCCTTGTGGGGCCCCAGGAGCAAATCACTGTCACCCAGCACCTGGGGGCCTCCCAGGGGGCCCCCCAGGGGGGCCCCCCGGGGGGCCCCCCCGAGGGCCCCCAGGGGGGCCCCCAGGGGGGCCCCCAGCGGGGGGGCCCCCACGGGGGGCCCCCGGGGGGCCCCCTGGACTGCCGCATGCGAGACCCTAGGGCCCTGATGTTGTTTAAAGTGCCCTCTTTGTTCTTTCCAGTGGCAGTAGACCCCACAGAATCTGAAGTTAAAAAACTTGATAAAACTCCCCTTAAGGGAGAGGCCCTTTACATCTACACGGGGGCAGCAGCGGGCCTCTCGGGGGCCCCCAGGGGGCCCCCCAAGCCCCAGGAGGGGGGCCAGCAGCAGCAGCAGCAGCAGCAGCAGCAGCAGAGGCAGCCGCAGCAGCAGCAGCAGAAACAGGAGCAGCAGCAGCGGCCGCAGCAGCAGCAGCAGCAGCAGCAGCAGCAGCAGCAGCAGCAGCAGCAGCAAGGGGGCGACCAGGGGCCCCCCAAGGGTAACAAACCCAACAAAAGACAAAAGGGGCCCCCAGGGGACAGAGTCCACTTTAAACAACTTTCGCTGAAAGATTTCCAGGCACTAGAACAGGACCCTGCAGAAGGACTTGCACAGGATGATGACTAAGGGGGCCCCCAGGGGGGCCCCTCAGCGGACCGGGCTCTTGGGGGCCCCTGGGGCCCCCAAGGGTCCCCAGGGATCCCTGAGGGCCCCTGGGGGCCCCTGCAGGGGCCCCGGAGACCCGAGGGGCCCCCAAAGTATTGCCAGGGGCCCCTTCGGGCTTTGTATGAACATGTTTGGCTTCATAGAGCTTTTGTGCATGCGCCCAGGCAGTTGGGGGCCCTGGGGCCCCAGTGGGGGGCCCCCAGAAACCACAGGGGCCCCAGCAGGGGGCCCCCAGAAGCCACAGGGGCCCCAGGGGCCCTACTGGCAATGTGGAGGCCCCCTGGAGGGCCTAAAAGGTCTTGGGGGCCCCCTGGGGGCCCCTGGGGCCCCTCCCTTGCCCATGGGTGCAGCGGGGCTGTGGGGGCTGCTGCTGCTGCAGCAGCAAATGAGACAGACTGCAGCATAGGGGGCCCCAAGATGTTTATGAAATAGAAAAGAATCCCAGAGGGGGCCCCACGGGGCCCCGGAGAGGGCCTCCCAGGGGGGCCCCAAAGGAACACGAAGGGGCCTCGGGGGCCGGGGAAGCCTCTCCCTGGGGGCCCCCAGGGACCCCCAGGGGCCCCCAGGGGCTCCCAGGGGCCCCCAGGGGCCCCTGGGCGTTCCCTGAGGTCTAATAAAAGGAGCTGGTGGCCCCGGCAGTTCTTTGTAGTTTTAAGGTCCCCTAGTGCGCGGCCACTGCACGGCGGGGCCCCTGGGGGCCCGTGGGGGCCCCTCGGGGGCCCCCGGGGGCCCCCGAGGGGCCCCCACGGGCCCAGTTTTTGCTTACCTTGGAGTATCTGGGGGCCCCCAGGGTCCCTTTTATGTGGGGAGGGCCCCTCGGGGGGCCTCCCTTTGCTGCAAGCGCGTGGGGGGCCCCCAGGCTTGCATTATGGAGTGGGTTGAGGCCCTGAGACAGAATTGTTGGAATTGGTTTTGCTTTGGGGCCCTTGAGGGCCCCTGGGGGGCCCTAGAGGCTCCCGCGGGGCCCCAGGGCCTCTGGGGGCCCCTGGGGGCACCCAGGGTCCCTTGGGGGCTCCTGGGGCCCCCTGGGGCCCCCAGGGGCCCCCAGGGGCCCCCAGGGGCTCCCTGAGGGCCCCCTGGGGCCCCCGGGGGCCCCCAGGGGCTCCCTGGGGGCCCCCAGGGGCCCCCATGGTCCGGCGTAGAGCTCAGGAGCCCCTTGAGTGTCGAAGCCGGTTTTTTTGTTTTAATGTTGAAGATGAAATTGGAGAAAAGAAAGAAGACAGGACTTTATTGCATGCGATTTTAGCTTTAAATGATTCAAAGACGAATTCAACAAAGTTTAGAAGAAGTACTTTTGTAGTGGATTTAAAACGGAGTTCAAAAATATGAAAAATTCGAAAAAATATATTTAATTTCAAATGCTGAAATGCATGCAAGAAGTGCGAGGTGGATTTGCAAATTAAAAAGAAATAAAATAAATAGAAATAAAATAAAAAGAAATAAAAAATATAATTAAAGAAATAAAATTTAAAAGAGGAATTAAAATAAAAGGGGATTAAAATAAAAATGAAATGAAATTTAAAAGAAATAAAATCAAAAAAGGCAAATAAGCAGAAAAAATGCGCAGGAGTACATTTATATATACTTTATATATAAATGTGTCTTATATATTATCATTTATATGAAATGATATTTTATATTATATATATTAATTATATTATTATATGTACATTACGCAGATATATTTTATTCATATGGAATATTACTATATATTATATATATGTATGTATTAATTATACTATCATTATTATATATATTATCATATATATGAATCTATATATAAAATAAATATATGTTATATATAACATATTTATATATAATATATATATATATATATATATATATATATATATATATATGTAATAAGTTTAATACATAATAGTTTGTGTGGTGTTGCCTCTTCAATACGTGCAAAGGAAATATTTGAATTGCGTTTGTATGTTAAGGTGCACATTATATGTACTTGTGTACTTAATAATATTTGAATTGTATTTATGTATATATATTATATATATATATTATTTACAGATATACATATATATATATATATATATATATATATATATATATATATATTATTTACAGACATAAATGTATATATATATTATATCTATGATATGTATATATCTATAGTATATATATATATATATATGTATATCTATGACATGTATATATCTATAGTATGTGTATGTATATACATATATATTTTATTTGTATATATATGTATATATACATATATCTATTATATATATCTCTATAATAGATAATATATATTTTATTAATAGATGTACATATATAAATATGTATTATTATATTTGTTATATATATATATATATATTGTAAAGATTTGAACAACATATATAAATAAAAATATTACAAATAAATGCATTTTAGTAATGCATCTGCCTAATGGCAAATTAGGGTTTTGAATATGAACTGCCTCATTTGAAGGTAAATATATTTCTAGGGTTTTGCATTTATAAACAATGAAGTCCCTTCAGGCAGGCTGCAAACCCTAAACCCTAAACCCTAAACCCTAGCAGTTTGAAACCCTAGGAGTTCGGACTTGCACTGTAGGCGGGAGACGCCTCAGAGCTCTGCCAAACCCTCTGTAAACCCTAAACCCTAAACCCTAAACCCTAAGCAGCTCAAAAGGCCTTTTTATTTTTAGCAAAAGGCTCAAGAAGTAGAAATGCAGTTTTAGGGTTTGTGAGCATCAAGCTGTTTGCGGGCAGTGGCGGCGAGGGTTTAGGGTTTAGGGTTTAGGATTGTGGGTTGTGTGGGTTAGGGTTTGGCAGACTTAAAACGGAAGCTGCAAACCCTAATTTTGACACAATTAAGGCTTTAGAAGTGGTTTAGCGTTTTTAGGGGTTTAGGGTTTGAGAAGATTTAGGGTTTAGGGTTTGTAGGGGCCCCAGTGAGGTCACCTGGGGGTGACCTGCACCGCCCTGTGCGGGCAAGG
>NW_013653513.1:12500-32500 GCF_000499385.1 Eimeria necatrix
CAGCCTTGGTAGCTAGCTAGCTAGCTAGCTAGCTAGCTAGCTGACTACGTAGCTGACTAGGTAGCTAGCTGGCTAGCTAGCGGGCCGCGCAGCCGTCATTGTGGGGTCCAACGCAGCACCTGCAGGGAGCTGGCTAGCTAACCCGTTGGCTTGCTAGCTAGCTGGCTAGCTAGCCAAGGGGCTGTCCAACGGGGAGGCCTTTCACCGCAGAGGAAGCTAGCTAAGCAGCTAGCTAGCTAGCTAGCTAGCCGTAGAGCCCTTGTAGCCTACAGACAGCCAAAGAGCTACAGAACGACCCACGCAGCAGGATAGCTAGCCGTCTAGCTAAGTAGCTAGCCAGCTAGCTAGCTAGCTAGCGAACAAGCTGCCGCAGCTAGCTAGCCAGCCAGCTTCCTATCTCCTTATTTATCTACCAGGCTAGCTAGCGAGCTATCAATCCATCCGTCTATATGTACATATATCCATATACATAGCTAGCTGGCCAGCTAGCCAGCTAGCTAGCTTGCCAGCTATCTATCTATCTATCTACCCAGCTAGCTAGCCAGCTAGCCAGCCAGCTAGCCAGCTAGCTAGCCAGCCAGCTAGCCAGCCACAAGTGCCAGCTATTGGGCAAGGCCAAAGCTGTGGCTTGCTGCTGCTGCAGGCAGAAATCCAGGGGGCCCTTTTTGCTGCTGGCAGGGGGCCCCCCCCACCCCCCGCCTGCGCCTATGCAGCAGAACGGCTGCTGGCTTTGAGCTGCCTCTGCTGCTGCTGCATGCCCACAGAAGCAGCGCCGCCCCGCTGCCAGCAGCAGCAGCAGCAGCAGCAGCAGCAGCAGCAGCAGCAGCAGCAGAGTGAAGCGGATGGAGAGCTGCCGCAGTCGCTCGTGCACCTCGTCGCTGCTGCTTGCCTGCTCGAACAGGAACCCGCGAACCTCAACATGGTAAACCCTAAACCCTAAACCCTAAACCCTAAACCCTAAACCCTAAACCCTAAACCCTAGGGCTTCTGAGGCTGCGCTTGGAGGCTGCTGCTGCTTTTGCTGCAGGCCCTGCAGCTGGCGACGCTGCTGGCTCTGCGCCCCTCCATGCGGCAGCTGCTGCGCTCGCTGCTGCAGCAGCAGCTGCTGCAGCAGCAGCAGCACCTTGATGTGATGATTCGGGAGACAACAGACCCTAAAGAGCGCCACGTGCAGCAGCAAACTGCAGCACAAGTGGCTACGCTGCTTGCTGCGCTGCAGCGCAGGCCCAGCATTGCAGCAGCAACAGCAGCAGCAGCAGCAAGGAGCAGCCCTTCTGCTGCTGCAGCAAGCAGGAGAACAGGCGAGCAGCAGCAAAAAGGAAGGAATTAGAAATTAATTTGGAAGCAAAATGTTCCACAAAGGCCTCCAAGGCAGCAAAGCCTTGTCTTCGTGTCTTCTGTCCCTTCGTAGCAGCAGCAGCAGCAGCAGGCGCTCTGCAGCAGCAGCAGCAGGCGCTCTGCAGCAGCAGCAGCAGGTGTCTTGCAGCAGCAGTGGGCATTCTGTAGCAGCAGCAGATGCTCTGCAGCAGCAGCAGCAGGCGCTCGCAGCAGCAGCAGCAGACCCTCCCCACCTGCAGCAGCAGCTGCTGTTTTTGCCTGGCATGCGCTGCTGCTGCTGCTGCTGCTGCTGTTTATGTCTGCTCCTGCCTCCTTGTGTTCATTTCTGCATCTTTCTGTTTGCTGCCAAGCCCGTAGCTGGCTTGCTGCTGTTGCTGCTGTTGCTGCAGCAGCAGCAGCAGCAGCAGCAGCAGCAGCGAGGCTCGGCAGTTAAACATAACTAAGCCACAAAACAAACAGTTTATCTCTAAATGTGCGCCGGAGAACAAAAGACAAGAACACCAGAGCAGCAGAACCTGCGCAGCCGCAGCCGCTGCTGCAGTGTCTGCAGCAGCATTTACGCCTGCTGCAGCAGCAACTAGACCAGCTGCAGAGGCTGCAGCAGCAGCAAGTAAATTGCAGAATGCGTAACATTAAAAGCTGAATAAATTGTAACTCTAAGTAGGAGAGATCGCAGCAGCAGCAACAGTAATATCCCAGCAGCAACTGCATCAACAGCAACTGCAGCAACGGCTTCTGCAGCAAGCACAGTGGCTACGACTACAGCAGCAGCAGCAAAAGCAGATTCTATAAAGTGAGGAAATGTCCTGATTTGCAGCATTATGTTCCGTAACACTTTTCTAGCGAGAGTCGCGGCAGAAACAGCAGCAGCAGCAGCAGCAGCAGCAGCAGCAGCGCATGCTGGGGGGCGCTGCCGACAGCTCGCCGATCTCAATGCAGCAGCCGCAGGAGGCGCAGCAGCAAAAAATTAACTGAAAATGATGAAGTGTTTCTAATTTCTGGAGTCGAATTATTTGGTTTTGGCGGCCGTTCTGCTGCTGCTCTCGAGTTGCTGCTGCTGCTGCCGTTGCAGCTAATGTTGACAAACCCCTTCGAACCTAGCCGCAAGACCGGCGTCGTCAGCAGCAGCAAAAGCAGAAACAGCAGCAGCAGCAGCATCACACACAGCAGCAGCAGGAGTCGTGACATAGAGGGCTTGTGAAACACCAGGGGTGGCCTCGATCTTACTGCAACGGCAGCAGCAGCAGCAGCGGCAACGGCAGCAGCAGCAGCAGCGACAGCAAGAGCAGCAGCAACAAACGCAGCCGCTGTTCACTGCTTCGTCGTGCCTATGGCATTCAGAAGGAGGTGTCAGCACCACCACAGCAGCAGCAGCAGCAGCAACGACAGCAGCAGCAGCAGCAGCAGCACAAGCAGCAGCAGCAGGGGCAGCACCAACAGCAGTGGCCCTGGCGCTACGCCGAGCGCTGCCAACGCCAGAAGCACTGCCAGCAGCAAGAGGGGCAGCAGCAGCAGCCAAGGTGAAGCAGATTTGTTCATTGGATCAAGCACTTCTTCTGCAGCAGACCTCGCAGCAGCAGCAGCAGCAGCAACAGCAGCAGCAGCAGCAGCAGCAGCAGCAGCTGAGGACGCGGAAATCTTAGACGCGGTGAGATATGAATTGGAAGTCTTCGGCCCTGGAGGCACTGGGCGAGCGGCACGAGCAGCAGCAGGAGCAGCAGCAGCAGGAGCAGCAGCAGCAGGAGCAGCAGCAGCAGGAGCAGCAGCACCAGGAGGAGCAGCAGAAGCTGCAGCAGCAGCAGCAGCAGCAAGAGCTGCACGCAGACGGATTTATGTTGCTCTACTTTCGCACGTAGTCGGCGGGCGGCCTGTGCTTCTGCTGGTGTCCGTGCTGCTGCTGCTGCTGCTGCTGCTGCTGCCTTGGGGCAGCAGTCTTGCTGCTGCTGCTTCTCCTTGCTGCCTCTTCTTTGCCTTTCTTTGCGAGGCGTTTCTGCACACAGACCCACGAGCATCAGTTTGCTTCCAGCTTTGAGCCAGGCACCAGCAGCAGCAGCAGCAGCAGCAGCAGCAACAGCAACAGTTGCAGCAGGGCTGGCGACAGCAACTCACGCGCAGCAGGTGCAGCAGCAGCAGCAGCAGAAACAAAAAGAGCAGCAGCAGACACGGGAGAAGCACGAGATTCAGAAGCCTTTTATGCGCCCCTAGGATGTTCGCTGCTGCTTGACTCTGTCGATTTTAGCTGCAACAGCAGCAGCAGCAGCAGCAGCAGCAGCAGCAGCAGCAGAGGCAGCAGCAGCGGCAGCAACAACAGCAAAGCAAAAGCGGCTGTGATGTCTTGCTTGCCTTGCACTTTGCTGTTATACGCTTCGTTGAGCAGCAGGAGCGGTAGCAGCACAGTCAGCAGCAGCAGCAGCAGCAGCAGCACTGAAATCAGCAGCAGCAGCAGCATAACCAGCAGCAACAGCAGCAACACAATTAGCAGCAGCAGAAGGTCTGCAGTCTGAAAGCAGGCAGGTCCATCTTCTGCGTTTGAGCAGCGGCCGCAACCTCTGCAGCTGCAGCAGCAGCAGCTGCTGCTGCCGTTGCTGCCGCAGCAGCAGCAGCAGCTGCCGTCGCTGTTGCTGCCCCTGCAGCAGCAGCAGCTGCCGCTGTTGCTGCAGCTGCAGCCGCATCAGCAGCTGCTGCTGCCGCTCCAGCCGTTCGCCGTCTCCTGCGCCGTGTGCGCTGCCCTAGCAGCAGCAGCAGCAGCAGCAGCAGCAGCAGCAGCAGCAGCAGCAGCAGCAGCGAAGGATGCTGGAGGGGCTGCTGCAGCGGCTGCTGCTGCAGCACTGCAGCAGCTTGCTAGAAGACTGCAGCGCAGAACATGTTTCGCTGTGGCGGGGGGCTTTGGTGGTTTCGGATGTGAAGCTGAGGAAAGACGCAGTGCAGCGCCTCTTGGGGCTGCAGGACCTGCAGTAACCCTAAACCCTAAACCCTAAACCCTAAACCCTAAACCCTCGGCCCTGAGCGCTGAGCAGCGCTTGCAGCAGCAGCACCTGCTGCTGCTGCTGGCGCTAAGACTGTGGCTGCTTGCTGCGCTGCGCTTCTGCGCCGGGCAGAGAAAACCGACGAAGAACAAACCGGACTTGGGGTTTAGGGTTTAGGGTTTAGGGTTTAGGGTTTAGGGTTTAGGGTTTAGGGTTTGTGTGCTCAGGCTTGTGGAGGGCTCTGCGAAGGAGCTGAGGGCTTCGGTTTGCTGGGGGCGGCAGCCGACGCTGCTGCTGTCTCTTCACTTTCTTAATATTGTGCTGCAGAGACACAGCAGCAGCAGCAGCAGCAGCAGCAGCAAGAACAGCAGCAGCGGCGCGGGGCGCGCTGCAGCGGGACTCAGCAGCACCGACAGCACGGCCTCTCTGGCAGAGGAGTCCCCTCGCAGCAACAAGAGAAGCAACAGCAGCAGCAGCAGCAGCAGCAGCACCAGCAGCGCAGCTTCCACGGCCGACCGAACCGCTGCTACAGCTGCATCAGCAGCAGCAGCAGCAGCTGCAAGGACAGCAGCAGCCGCTGCTGCTGCCCCAGACACTCCAAGAACCTCTTCATCCACCGCAGCAGCAGCTGCTGCTGCTGCTGGTGCTGCTGCAGCAGCTGGTAGCGGGGACAGCGATGCCGCTGCAGCGGCTTCTGCTGCAGCGGGTGCTCCTCAGCGCCGCGACGCGAGCAGCAGCAGCAGCAGCAGCAGCAGCAGCAGCAGCAGCGCAGCAGCGGAAGGCCGGCAGTGGGGCTCGTCGCTGCTGCTGCCGCTGCTGCTGAGCATTGAGCTGCAAATCACAAACTCAAATATTAAGCTGCTGCACGGGCCTCATTCTGTGTCAGTGGCTTTATCTTCTTTAGTTGTGCGGCTGCCGCCGCAGCAGCAGCAGCAGCAGGGGCTGCTGCATGCGGACAGCAGCAGCAGACACCACCCGCACCACTTTTCAGAACTGCTGCAGCTGCAGCAGCAGCAGCACGCGCTGCAGAGGGAGTGCATATTGACGGACTTGACCGTTTGTATTGATACAGAGCAGCAGCAGCAGCAGCAGCAGCAGCAACAGCAGCAAATGAGGTGGCGAGCCCGCGCTGGCAGCAAAACTTCAGCCTTTTCTTTAAGCAGCGGCTGCAGCAGCCTGCAGCTGTCGGGTTCTGCTGCAGCAGCTGCTGCACAGGACGGCGACGGCCAAACTGATTCAGCTGCAGAAGATCCCGTAGCTGCTTCGGAGGCTGCAGCAGCAGCAAGCGGTGCTGCTGCATCAGCAAGCAGTGCTGCAGCAGCAGCAAGTGGTGCTGCTGCATCGGCAAGCGATGCTGCTGCATCAGCAAGCGGTGCTGCTGCAGCAGCAAGCAGTGCTGCTGCAGCAGCAAGCGGCGCTGCTGCAGCAGCAAGCGATGCTGCTGAAGCAGCATCAGCAGCAGCAGAGAATCTGGAGGCTGAAAGCGCGGCAGAAGCAGCAGACGCTGCAGCAGCAGCAGCAACAGCAACAACAGCAGCAGAGCAGACAGCAGCAGAGGGCACGCCGCTTCAAGCCCTAGATCGAAAAGCTGACGGAAGCAAACCCTTGTCTTTGGACCCAGAAGCAGCAGCCGCTGCTGCTGTTGCTGCAGTTGCTGCAGGAGCTGCAGCAGACACTCAGGACGCGCAGCAGCAGCAGCAGCGACAAAATAACTTCGAGCAGCCGCTGCTGCGACGGTGGGCCTGCAGCATTCGCTTCTCTATCCCTTTGCAGCAGCAGCAGCAGCAGCAGGCAGCAGCAGCAACTGACAGATTCTGCCTTGATGTGCTGCTGCAGCCGCTGCACCTCCGACTCAGCAGCAAACAGCTGCAGGCGCTGCGCTCAATTCTCTTTCAGAAGCCCCCGCCACTGCCTCCAGAGCAGCAACAGCAACAGCAGCAGCAGCAACAGCAGCAGCAGGACGAGCACCAAGGGGAGCCGCAGCAGGAACTGCAGCAGCAGCAGCAGCAAAGCGACAAACTTTCTGGTGTCCTTGAGAGTCCGGCTGTACTTGCAGAGGAAGGATCTCACGAACAGCAGCAGCAGCAAGAGCAGCAGCAAGAGCAGCAGCAGGAGCAGCAGCAAGAGCAGCAACAAGAGCAGCAGCAAGAGCAGCAGCAAGAGCAGCAGCAAGAGCAGCAGCAAGAGCAGCAACAACTGCAGGATAAGGATTCCAGCATCGATGCCCAAGAATTTTCAAGTAGGCCTTCGCTGCAGCAGGAAGAGCAGCAGCAGTCAGATCAGCAGCAGCAGCAGCAGCAGGGCCACCTGGAACAAGAGCAGCAGCAACAGCAGCAACAACAACAGCAGCAGCAGAAGCAGCACCAGGCTCGACTTGCCTTGCAGAGCGAGGCCTGGCGGCGGCTGCCCCAGGTGACTGCAGCAGCACCGCCGCGCAGCAACGGCAGCAGCAGCAGCAGCAGCAGCAGCAGCAGCAGCGGCAGAGCCGGGCGTTGGCTGAAGTGGGCGGTGGATGCATTACTTGGAGACTCTTCTGAAGAAGACACAGAAGATGAACAGCAGCAGCAGCAGCAGCAGCAGCAGCAGCAACAGAGCCAGCAAGAAGGGGAGCACAGAGAAGGGGCAAAGGCAGCAACGAGGACTGCATCAGCATTATCCTTATCAGCTGCAGCAGCAGCAGCAGGAGAGACCAAAGCTAATGGCACAGCTAGCTGGCAGCAGCAGCGGCAGCAGCAGCAGCAGCAGCAGAAGCATGCAGTATCTCCTGAATGGGCCTGCAGCCAAAACGAAGGCAGCAGCAGCAAGGCGCGCAGCCGCTCTCGGAGCTCCGTCAGCAGCAGCAGCAGCAGCAGCGTCCGCAGCAGCAGGCCCAGCAGCCGCAGCAGCAGGCGCAGCAGCATCATGAGCAGGAGGACAAGCAGACACAGCCGCAACAGCAGCAAAAGCAGCAGCTACAGTAGAAGCAGCAGCAAGACGAGCAGCCGCAGCAGCAGCAGCAATAGCAGGCAGATATCTGGCGATGCGGAGCTCGAGGAGGAGGCTCTGCTGCAAGATTTGCTGCAGCAGCAGCAGCAGCAGCAGCCGCTGCTGCGAGGCGCACTTGCCTACGCTATGGTGTCTGTACACCTTCCGTGCCTTTCTGTAACCCTTGTAGCTCCTCCAGAAGCAGCAGCAGCAGCAGCAGCAGTACAAAACAGACTTCGGCAGCAGAGTCTGCTGCTGCCCGCTTCAGACTGCAAAGACAGCAGCAGCAGCAGCAGCAGCAGCAGCAGCAGCAGCAGCAGGCCATTTTTCGCATTTGGGGTTGAGGGTGGCCGTTTGGTGCTGTCGAAGCCTCCTGCTGCTCTTGGCGTCTCTGAGGTGTATGTACACTTCCTGTACGCGTGGGCTCGAGACGCAACAGCAGCAGGCCAATACCTACGGCAGCAGCAGCGGCAGCAGCAGCAGCAGCAGCAGCGACAGCAGCAGCAAGCGCTGCTGTCGAAGGAGCAGCAGCTGCTAGAAGAGGAAGGATTCATCTGTCTCACTGCTGGCAGCGCTTCTGCTGCTGCAGCAGCAACGTCAACTGCTGCTGTTGCAGCAGCCACAGCGGCTGCTGCTGCTGCTGCTGCATCAGCCCCCACAGAGACAACAGACGCAGCCAAAGCACCGGAAAACAGCAGCAGCAGCAGCAGCAGCAGCAGCAGCAGCGAAAGTGCTGACCTTGGCAGTTCGCCGGCCAGAGGAGCAGCGCTGCAGTTTGGGGTTTTGGCCCTACCTGCTGCTGCAGCTGCTACAGCTGGAGGCGGTGGTGCTGCTGCTGCTGCTGCTGCGGGTACAGCAGACACGGCAGGGGCAGCAGCAGCAGCAGCAGCAGCAGCAGGGGCATCAGGCTACCGAGCCAGTGTCCTTGTGGGGCCCCTCTGCGTCAACCTTACGCCGACTTTGCTGCACGAGCTTCGCCGCTTTCTGCTGCTACCACAGCAGCAGCAGCAGCAGCAAGAGCGGCAGCTGCAGATGGATGTGGATTCTTTGGACGGGCTTGCTGATGAGCAGCAGCGGCAACAACAGCAGCTGCAGCAGCAGCAACAATCACTGACAGAGCTGGCTCTCAGCCCCTCAGGGAGCCAGCGCAGCAGCAGCTGCAGCAGCAGCTGCAGCAGCAGCTGCAGCAGCAGCCGCAGCTCTCTTTGGCGCAGCATGAGCAGCAGCAGCAGCAAAGCCAGCAGCAGGCCCTACCCGCAGCTGCTGTATTCCATGGACAGCCGCGACCTCAACGTTAGGAAGCAGCAGCAGCAGCAGCAACAGCCAAAAGGCCGCCGGCGCAGGGCTGATGCAGACGCAGCAGCAGCAGCAGCAGCAGCAAGGCCGGCTGCTGCTGCTGCTGCTAGTGCTCGCCAGGAAATTCATTTTGTTGTTTCCGTGCCTCACGTTGATGTGCAGCTCTTGCTGCAGCTGCCTTGTGGGAGCAGCAGCAGCCTGCCGCAGCAAGAGAGGTGGCATGGTCGCTTAGCAGCAGCAGCAGCAGCAGCAGCAGCAGCAGCAGCAGCAGGGCGTCCAAGTTTTCACTGGCTGCATTTCGCGCTGCGATCTGTCAAGTGAGAATTGCAGTGCCAAAACCCTAAACCCTAAACCCTAAACCCTTCTTGACCAAATGAGCCCCGTGTTCCTCGCGACAAAACCTGCTAGCTGGAGACCTCGTAGTACAGCTTGCAGGGTTTAACGCTTAGGGTTTAGGGTTTAGGGTTTAGGGTTTAGGGTTTAGGGTTTAGGGTTTAGGGTTCAGGGTTTAGGGTCTTGGGGTGTGCGCTTTATCAGGATCAGCCGCAGCTCATTGCCCGAAGTGGTTGAGAGGGAGCTGCTGCCGCTGCTGCTGTGTCAGTGTCTTTGCTTCATCCCCGTGCTGCACATTGCCTTTGCTGCATGCAGCGACGCTGCTGCTGCTGCTGCATCTCCCGCTGCTGCTGCTGCGACAGGAGTGAAGCCACCTGGTGCAGCAGCAGCAGCAGCAGCAGCAGCAGCAGCAGCACACCCAAAGCAGCGCCGCAGGCAGCAGCAAGTGCACAGATGCACCAGCTCTTCTGTCACGGTGGGGCTACTGCAGCTGTCGCTGCTGCAGTATGAGCATCTGCAGCAGCAGCGAGCAGCAGCAGCAGCAACAAGCGAACCTGCTGTTGCGGGAGCTGCTGCTGCTGCTGCGCAGTCCAGGGTACTGCTTTTGCTGGAAGGGTTGGAGGCTGAGGTCATGCAGGAAGACTTCGACAGCAGCTTCGCTGCTGCTGCTGCTGCTGCTGCTACTGCAACAGCACAGCAAGCCACTACAGCAGCAGCAAACGGTCCAGTCGCGGCCCTGCAGCTGCAGCCCCATGTCTATGCTGACGCCCGCACAAGCAGCAGCAGCAGCAGCAGCAGCAGCAGCAGCAGCATGACACCTCAGTGCTGCGTGTACACCTCAGCCTATAGGGCCGCTGGAGAGCTGCGGTGTCTGGCGATTGGAGCAGCAGCAGCAGATGTTGCTGTTGCAGCAGCAGCAACTCGCAGCCTCGTCGCGCATGCACTTGGCGTGTACGTTGAGCTGCTGCGCCTCACCTGCCAGCAACTAAGTCCGGAAGTGCAGCAGCAGCAGGACCCGCAGCAGCAGCAGCAGCAGCAGCAGCAGCAGGAGCGTTATCTGCAGCAGCACACGCCGAAGCAGCAAACCAACGGCAAGGACACGGCTCCAGCAGTCCCGCCACTACTTGCTATCGAAAGTGCAGCGTCAGCAGCAACAGCAACGACATCAGCAGCAGCAGAAGCAGCAGCAGCAGCAGCAGCAGAAGCAGAAGCAGTAGAAGCTGCCTGCGCTTCGTGCAGCCGCTGCAGCTGCGCTGGTTGCTTCGGAATATCAGTTGGTCTTGCTGCGGCTGCTGCTGCCCCGTCTGTTGATGCTTCGTTCGAAGCAGCAGAAATGGCAGCAGCAGCAGCAGCAGCAGCAGCAGCAGCAGCAACTTCTGTTACAGGCGATTCTCTGGGCTGTCTGCGGGTGCTGCTCAAAGGGGCTTGCTGCAGCATCCGCTGTGCCACATATGAAGGAAGCAGCACAGCCGTCGGCAGCAGCAGCAGCAACAGCAGCCGGAGCAGCAGCAGGAACAGCGGCAGCAGCAGCAGCAGGATACGAGGCGCCTTCGCTCCAGATGTGCGGCCCGTCTTCAACGGAGGCAGAAGCAGCAGCAGCAGCAGCAGCAGCAGCAGCAGCGACTCGCTGCTGCTCTTCTTTGAGCTATACGCCTCCGTCAGCAGCGGCAGCGCGACGCTGCTGCTGCTGCCGGGGCCCCGCGAAGTGTCTCTCTTTGCTGCAGCACATCAGCCGCAGGAGCTGCTGCTGCAGCAATACGCTTCTCCAGCAGCAGCAGCAGGTGCAGCAGCAGCTGCTGCTGAGGCGCTAATTCGGGGCAGCAGAAACAGAACTTCTTCGCTGCGTTTGCCTCTGCCGCCAACGCCCCAACAACAGCAGCAGCACCAGCAGCAGCACCAGCAGCAGCAGCAGCAGCAGCAGCAGCAGCAGCAGCAGCAGCGGCAGCGCTTAAACACTATTCAGCAGCAAGACACAACGGCGAAGGAGCCTCTGGTGCTGCTGTGCATGCGGTTCGTTGTGAGGCATGCCTCGCAGCAGCAACGCCCCCACTACAGCAGCAGCAGCAGCAGCAGCAGCAGCAGCAGCAGTCCCCTCGCAACAAGCTTCGCTTCTTTTGGTCTCCACGAAGGTCTGCTGTTTTTGCTGCCGCCGCCCCCTTTCCGGTCGTTTTTGCCGCTGCAGCAGCAGCTGCTGCAGCAAGTGACGCAAGGTGCTGCAGCAGCAGACAGGGACTCTGCTGCAGCGCGGCGCTGCCGCCAGCTGCAGCTGCTGCGGGCCGAGGCGGCTTCTGGAGCATCACTGCAGCAGCCCCTTTTGTTTTTTCGAGTCCGCAGCAGCAGCAGCAGCAGCAGCAGCAACAGCTGCAACTGCCTGTTGCTGCACCCGGAGGTTGTTGCCCTGCTGCTTAGCTGCAGCAGCACGCTGCAGCAGGAAGCTGCCGCGGTTGCAGCCGCAGGTGCTGCTGCCTCAGCAGCAGTGGCTGCTGCTGCTGCTGCTGCTGCTGCAACGAGCCCAGCAGCAGCAGCTCTCTCCACCCAAGCAAACGAGAGCCCCCGGAGCCGACTTGGGCGCTACGCTAGCAGGAACAGCAGCAGCAGCAGCAGCACCGGCAGCAGCAGACGCGGAACGACTGCAGCAGCAGCAGCAGCAGCAGCGGCGAGCAGGCTGTGGCCCTTGCTGCTGCTGAACCCCGTAGCTGACTGCCAGCTGCCTGAGTTGCTGCTGTGCCTCTGCAGGTCTCCCGGCGGCGCAGCAGCAGCAGAAGCAACAGCAGCAGCAACAGCAGCAGCAGTTGATGACAGCAAGCTGCTGTGTCTGCTGCTGCCGAGCATCATCTGGGAAGGACGCTTGCTGCGCTGTGGGGCCCTCCGCGTGTGGGGGCGCCAACCCCTGCTGCAGCAGCAGCGAGGGCAAGAAGAGCAGCAGCAGCAGCAGCAGCAGCAGCAGCAGCAGCAGCAGCAGCCAGACAACCACCAACAGCAGCAGCCAGAGTGCTGGCAGCAACGCGCTGAAATTGGGCCGCTGCTAGTGCAGCTGAGCACTCTGAGCTGCTGCTGGTCATCAGATCGCAGCAGTTCTCGTGAGGAGGCAGCTGCAGCAGCAGCAGCAGCAGCAGCAGCAGCAGCAGCAGCGCCTGCTGCTGCCACAGCGACGACGCTGCGGGTAGTGCTGCACTGGGAGAAGGAGCTGCTGCTGCATGCAGCAGAAGCAGATGCTGCTAGCCTCCTGCTTTGGTGGCAGCAGCTGCGCAGCAAATGGACACTTGCGGGCATTACGGAGGAGCAGCAGCAGCAGCAGCAGCAGCAAAGTACGTGCAGCGGCAGCACGGGCCAGTGCGCCGTAGCTGGAGACAGGAGCTACCACGGAAGCAGCAGCAGCAGCAGCAGCAGCAGCAGCAGCAGCAGCAGCAGAAACAGCACCACTTTGTGGCAGCAGATCGGGGTGGAGGCAACCAGCGTTTTCGCTGTGCAGTTGCTAGTGTCTCAACAGCTGCAGCAGCAGCAGCAGCAGCAGCCATGGGGCTTGACTCTGGGACTTGGCAGGGCACAGCTGGAGCTCTACAAGCCCCCAAAGTCCTTCAGCAGCAGCAGCAGCAGCAGCAGCAGCAGCAGCTACATGCCCGCGCTGCTCAGTGGCTGGCGCTTGCTTTTGAGTCGTCCGTACGCTGCACTGTTGCAGCCGCAGCAGCAGCAGCAGCAGCAGCCGCAGCAGCAGCAGCTGCTGCTGCTGCTACAGCAGCATGCCCACCGGCAAGTCTTCGGCGTGTTCGCTGCAGCAGCAGACGCCGCTGCTGCTGCTGCTGTCACGAAAGATGCAGCAGCGGCAGCTGGGGCGCTGCTGCTGCATGCAGAAGAAGAAGTGACGGCCCCTCAGTTCAGCAGCACTTCCTTGCCTATTGTTTCTGCTGCGTCTGCGTCTGCTGTGAGCAGCAGCAGCAGCAGCAGCAGCAGCAGCAGCAGCACTGAAAGCAGCACCTGCTCCAGCAGCTGGTGGCTTGCTGTTTCTGCTGAACGGAGGAAAGGCCTTGCGGCGATTCACAAGTGCCCGCAGCAGCAGCAGCAGCAGCAGCAACAGCAGCAGCAGCAGCAAGACAGACATGCTTCCAGTTGGTGTCTCCTCGATGGAGAAGCGGTCCTGCAGCAAACCACGTGGGGAGTTGTGCTGCTGCCAGTAACGTTGCAGCTGCCTGCAGTTGCTGCTGCTGCAGTCTGCTCAATCCTGGGCTCTTTTGCAGCAGCCGCTGCTGCTGCTGCCGCTGCTGCTGCTGCTGTGGCACCTCCAGGACTGGATGCTGTCAAGGTACTTTCTGTGGAGCTCCTGAGGCAGAGGCTGCAGCTCCAGACAGCGGGAGCCGCGGCTGCCGCTGCTGCTGCTGCTGCTGCTGCTGCTGGCGTTGTTGCAACAGCTGCAGCAGCTGCAGCAGCTGAAACACACGCGGAGCTGCCGCTGCTGCAACGCAGCAGCTGGGAAGTCCGCTGTGGCAATTTGGCTCTTCACTTGCCTGTTTCTTCTGCAGCAGCAGGAAACGAGGAAGCAGCAGCAGCAGCAGCAGCGAACCCAGAGGCAGCAGCAGGAAGCCTGGTGGTCACGGTGGCGGACTTTTTTGCATCTGTTGTTTCCCTCCGTGCGTACCATCAGCAGCAGCAGCAGCAGCAGCAGCAAGACGGTCACATGGTCCAGCAGCAGGAGCTGCTGCTGCTGGCAAACGTCAGTGCTGCTGCTTCAGCTCCAGCGGCAGCAGCAGCAGCAGAAACAGGAGCAGCAGAAACACTCTTTAGCTGCGGTGATCGGCTATTCATACACCCCGTCAGTCTTCGCATTCACAAGTCAGAGAAGAGCAGCAGCAGCAGCAGCAGCAGCAGCAGCAGGCTCGAAGAGTGCTGCTGCTGCACTGCGTTGCTGCGGTCTTGCTGCTGCGACGCTTGCGGCAGGTGCAGCCACGTCTTAGGAGAGTTTGCTTGTGGGACCCACAGGCCGCTGCAGTGCGAGCAGCAGCAGCAGCAGCAGCAGCAGCAGCAGCAGCAGCAGCAGCAGCAACTTTTGCAGGTCTCTCGAAGTCTCCCCCTTGGCTGCCGTTTGCATGCGCATGCCTCTGCAGTGTACGTGGACCTCAGCGACCAGGCAGTGCTGCTGCTTTTGCTGCAGCTGCTGCATCAGATCCGGAGGCATGCTGCAGCAGTAGCAGCAGCAGCAGAAGCTGCAGCAGCATGCGCTGTTTCCGTACCTGACAGCAGTGATATTGCTTCTACCATTGTGCTTGAAGGCGATGTGCAGCAGCAGCAGCAGCAGCAGGAGCAGCAGCAGCAGGCACAACAGCTTCAGCAGCATGAGCAGCAGCAGCACATGCAGCAGCTGCAACGACAAGAGCAGCAGCAGGAACTGCTTCTGCAAGCAGATGCACTTGAAGTGCTGGTGGCCTCTCCCTGTGCAGCAGCAACAGCAGCAGTTGCTGCAGCACCAGCAGCAGCAGCAGGATACAAGGAGGGCGCTGCTGCAGCCCCTGTTGATTTGCTGTGGTGTGGAGACGCCGTGTCAACAGCCTGCAGCAGCAGCAGCTGCAGCAGCAGCAGCCACAGCCGCAGCAGCAGCTGCGGTCTATGTAGGAGCAGCAGACGCTCAGGCAGAAGGCCAGCAGCAACAGCAGCAGCAGCAGCAGCAGCAGGTGCAGACAGCTCTGCAGCGGACACACAAGCTGCAGCAGCAGCAGAACACGAGAAAAGGGAGCCTTTGGCTCAGTTGCTGCAGCGAGTGGCAGCTGACCGAATTTGCATGCGTCGTTTGCTGCTGCGCAATGGAGTGCAGCTTCCTGTTGCTGCTGCTGCTGCTTCTGCTGCTGCTGCCATTGATGACTGCGCACCAATCGCTCTGAGAGCTGTGGGGCTGCAGCTGCAGCAAAGCAGCAGCAGCAGCAGCAGCAGAAGCAGCAATTGCAGAAGCTGCAGCACACGATTTTCCTTGCAGACTCTTGTGCTGCAGCTCGGCAGATCTGCTCTGGTGTCTGTACACCCAGCAGCAGCAGCAGCAAGTGCGACAAAGAAGAAGCAAAGGAAGCAACAGCAGCAGCAGCAGCAGCAGCAGCAGATGTCATGCGGC
Source organism: Eimeria necatrix (assembly GCF_000499385.1). Taxonomy (NCBI): domain Eukaryota; phylum Apicomplexa; class Conoidasida; order Eucoccidiorida; family Eimeriidae; genus Eimeria; species Eimeria necatrix. The sequence goes on from NW_013653513.1 coordinate 27,492, forward strand.
ATTGAGGTGACGTGGACACTAGCTCCTGGCCCAGAGACAGCAACAGCAGCAGCAGCAGCAGCAGCAACAGCAGCAGCAGCAGCGGCAGCTCAGCGGACAGTTTGCCTCAACAGCGTGGCCCTCGTGCTGCACCCGCATGCAGCGCAGCAGCAGCTGCTGCAGCTATCCAAGAGTCGCACTTTGCTGCTGCTGCAGCGAGCTTTCGAACCAATAGATGTGGGCAAGGCAATACAGCAAGAGCACTCAAAGCAGCAGCAGCAAAGACCGGAGCAGCAGCAGCAGCAGCAAAGACAGCAGTGCCAGCAGCAGGTGGACAAGCTCTTCGTAGATTTCCTGCTGCTGCATGCGGCAGAAGGCAGCAGCAGCAGCGATCTCAGGGCTTTGCGGCTGCTGCTGCACCAGGGGGCTGCAGTCATTTGGCCTCCACAGGAGCAGCAGCAACAGCAGCGCCAGGTGGAAAAGACGCAGCAAGTGCAGCAGCAGCAGGAAGAGCAGCAGCAGCAGGAGGAGCAGCAGCAGCAGCAGCATCACGCCGTAGAGCTTTGCGAGCTGCAGCGACGGCAGCACTCATTCGCTGCGTATATGTGCAAGCCATCTGCTGCTGCTGCAGCAGCAGCAGCAGGCAGCAGCAGCTCGCGCACCGTAGACGTTATTGCTGCTGCCGTGTCGCTTTGCTGCTGGGCTGCAGCAGCACCGCTGCAGCACCTGCCGCTGCTGCCGCCAGTGCGGCTGAGTGGCACGGTGTCTATACACCACAACAAGGCTCTGGCAGCAGCAGCAGCAGCAGCAGCAGCAGCAACGGGATATCTGCCCGTTGCTGCTGCTGGGGAGGGTGCAGCAGCAGCAGCTGCTGCCCAGCTTGCATGCACTTGCCTGCGGCGACTGTACATCTCAGCGGGCCTAAGCCTTCATCAGGCCTCACCAGTTAGTGGGCAAGCAGCAGCAGCAGCAGCAGCAGCAGCAGCAGCAACAGCAACAACAGAAGCAGCAACAGCAGCGACAACTGCGGCCGTAGTGGCTGATGGTGGCGCTGCTGCTGCTCCTGCTGCTGCTGCTGCTGCTTCATACACCGAAGGAGCTGCTGAGTTTCAGGTGTCTCCCGTGCTGCTGCGTCTGTCTCCTTGGAAGCTGCAGCTGCTGCTGCAGACCATCGCTGGGGTGAGAGACATGGCTGCTGCTGCTGCTGCTGCTGCTGTTGGCACTGCAACTGCTGCTTCCGTGCCCATGGAAAAAGAGACCGGCGCTGCTGCTGCGCCAGAAGCAGCAGCAGCAAAAGCCGCAGCAACAGCAACGGCTGCAGAGCCCGCAGACTGGCAGCTGCTTCCTTTCAAGCTTCCTCTGCAGCAGCCTGGCTCAGCAGCAGCAGCAGCAGCAGCAGCAGCAGCAACACCACCACCACCAACAGCAGCAGCGAGAGAAGGTCACGGGAGGTCTGGCTGCGCCTGCCTGCAGCTGCGCGTTGCTGCAGTTCCCAGCAATTTCTGCAGTGACGAAGAAGCAGAGGCTGCTGCTGCTGCTGCTGCACTCGACTGCATGCATGCAGTCTTCCGCAGCCTCCCTGCAGCAGCAGCTACTGCAGCAGCAGCAGCTGAGCAGCAGGAGCCGCAGGAGCTGCTACAGGTGCTCCTTTGCCTGCCCAGACCTGCCTGTCTGGTGGCTGCTGCAGTGCAGGCCGACCCCCACGACCCTCAGGAGCTCGAGCAGCAGCAGCAGCAGCAGCAGCAGCAGCAACAGCAGCAGCAGCAGCAGCAGCAGGGATGGGCAGTGCAGCGTGTAGAGGCGTACGACGAGCTGCAGCGGAAATTTCGTGGGGCCCATTTTGGCCGCCCAAGGCGGAGCAGCAGCAATTTGCTTGCGCGGCGCTTCAGGGTCACCTTGCAGCACCCACGGCAGCAGCAGCAGCAGCAACAGCAGCAGCAGCAGCAGCAGCAACTGCTGCTGCTGGCTGCCTTCCCAGTGCTGCCCGCTGCGCTGCGGCAGTGGAGGGTGTCGCTACAGTGTAACGGTTTCTGTGCTACTTTCGCGCATGCTGCAGCAGCAGCAGCAGCAGCAGCAGCAGCGCCTGCAGCAGCTGCTGCAGCAGCAGGGCTGTATCCGTTTGACGCTTTGGGTCTCGAGGCCCCTGCAATGGAAGCAGCAGCAGAGTCTCTGCACCTGTCGCTGCAGCATGTGGCTCCTGTAGCTGCAGTCGCAAGTGCTGCTGCTGCTGCTGACCCTGCTGCTGCTGCTGGTCTTGCTGCTGCAGGGGGCGTTGCTTTGCTGCTGAACCTGCAGCAGCTAAGGGCCCGGGTGCAGCACCCCTCTACTCTGCAGCCGCTGCAGCTGCTGCACTGCCCTGCAGTCGCTGTGCACGCAGCAGTAGCAGCAGCAGCAGAAACAGCAGCAGCAGCAGCAGCAGGACTCGTTTCTCTTGTTCCTGCGCTCTCCAAGCTAGAGCCAGGTGGTGCTGCAGTGGGTTTGCTGCTGCAGCAGCAGCTGACTGTACATCTGGATGCGCTGCGTTTATGGCGCGCTGTAGCAGCAGCAGAAGCAGTTGCTGCTACGTTCGCCAAGGAAGAAGACCTGCCGCAGCAGCAGCAGCAGCAAGAGCAGCAGCAGCAGCAGCAACAGCAGCAGCAGAAAGCCCATCCTGAAGCAGCAGCACTGCAGCAAGTGCCCCCCCACGTGCCTTTGCTGCTGACGAATCTGCTGCCTGTTCCTCTGCTGCTGCAGCAGGGGTCCTTTGGCGGCTCGCTGCTGCTGCCTCCAGGTGCAGCAAAAGCAGCTTTCTGGTGTGTCCCTCCAGCTTACCCCAGCAGCAGCAGCAGCAGCAGCAGCAGCAAGGAAAGGATGTCGCTGCGGTTCGCTCTCGCTTGCGGTGGCGGCTGGTCGGCTCCTGTATTTCCTGCTGCTGCTGCTGCTGCGTCTGCTGCTGGAGCTGCTGCTGTGCGCTGGGAGCCACTGCTGCTGCCAGCAGCCTCAGGGACCTCTTGTGTCGTCTTGCTGCCGAGATGCGGCAGCAGCAGCAACAGCAGCAGCAGCAGCAGCAGCAGCAGAGTGAGCTACAGAGTGTGGTTTGGGGTGTGCAGCCGCACGCCGCTGCAAGTGTGCTGCTTCATTTGCCCTCCGCTGCTTCTGCAGCAGCAGCAGCTAATGCTGCCACTGCTATTTCGCACCCATATAGGCGAGCAGCAGCAGCATCATGCGGAACGGCAGCAGCAGCAGCAGCAGCAGCAGCAGCAGCATGGCGACTTTGGCCTGTGCTTCCAGAGAGAAGTACCATCATTACACATGCTGCTGAGGCTGCTGCTGCCGAAGCAACAGCAGGAGCAGCAGCTGCTGCCGCTGCAGCAAGGCCAAAGTGCGCTGCAGCAGCGAGAGGGCCCAGCAGGTGCATGTGAAGACCAGCAGCAGCAGCAGCAGCAGCAGCAGCAGCAGCAGCAGCAAGAAATGCAGCACACACTAGGTTCCATTTACACTAGCAGTGCTCGCGATAACAGCGTGCAGTTGCAGCAGGTGCTGTTACAGCAGCAGCAGCAGCAGACGCAGAAGCAGCAGCAGCATGCAGAACAGCAGCAACAGCAGCAAGAACAACAGGACTTCGACTGGGCAGCAACAGCAGCAGCTGTGGGTCAACTGGGCCCGTCTGCTGCTGCAGCTGCTGCAATCTTGCCGCCTGCTGCTGCTCCCTTGTCTGTGTCCTTGTCACTTCAAGCTCGTCATGCAGCAGCAGCAGCAGCAGCAGCAGCAGTAGCTCCTGCTGCTCCTGGCAGCTTCGGGGGCCTCACAGGGCCCCTGCTGCTGCTGCAGGCAGCTAACGGGCAGGAGCAGCAGCATCCGAGACGGCAGCAGAGCTTCCTGCGGTGGCTGCAGCAGCAGCCAGGGCAGCAGCAGCAGCAGCAGCAGTTTCGGGCGGGTTTCGTTATGCTTCCTTCGGCGCCCCCTGAGGAGCCGCAGCAGCAACACGACCAGCAGCAGCAGCTGCAACGGCAGCAGCAGCTGCAGCAACAGCAGCAGCAAGAACAGGAGCAGAGCACTGCTTGCCTCTTCTGCTACGCTGGCAGTGTGGACGTCGACAGCTTTGAGTGCAGCAGCAGCAGCAGCAGCAGCAGCAGCAGCAGCAGCAGGGGCCCGCTGATGCTGCGGATGCGCCCGGCGCTGTGTGTGAGCAACAAAACCAGCAGCAGCTTGCTGCTGCAGCTGCAGGGCACATCGTCGAGGGACATCAAGGAGCTGCTGCTGCTGCCCTCCTCTGCTCTGCAGGTTTGCTGTTGCTGCTGCTGCTGCTGCAGCTGATGCTGCTTCTACTGCTGCTTTTGTGCTGCTGCTATGGCTTCCAGTGTTGTTGCCGTTGGACTGCCTGCTGCAATGCTAGCTGATTCTTTTGCCTGTTTGAGCTGCTGCAGCTGGGCTCAGTATTGCTGTTGCTGCTGCTGCTGCTGCTGCTGCTGCTTCATCCTCCCCGTTGCTGCCGCTGCTGCAGCTCCTGAGTGAAGGTGCAGCAACTATTCTGCGGTGTGTGTGCAGCTTATCGACGCTTCTGTGCCTCAGTTGTTGGCTGCAGCAGTTCACATAGTAGGTCCTGCTGCAGGAGCAGGAGCAGCAGCAGCAGCAGCAGCAGCAGAACAGCAGCAGCAGCAGAGTCCCGCCATGGACAATCTGCTGTTGTCGCTGCAGCCCATCCCACTTGCTGAGGCAGCCGCAGGTGCTTCCGCAGCTGCTGCTGCCTCGCCGTCTGCTGAGGCAGCAGCAGAAAAGAGCAGCAACAAATCAGCTGCTCTTTCTGCTGCTGCAGCAGAAGCTTTTGTCTGCGCGTGGACAGCTCTAGCTCTCACTAAGCAGCAGCAGCAGCAGCACATTGGCAGCAGCAGCAGCATAAGCAGCAGCAGAAGTGATAAGAGCCCCGTGTCGAGTGGCTCAGTGCCTTCTGAGCAGCAGCAGCAGCAGCAGCAAGAGCAACTGCAACAGCAGCAGCAACAGCAACAGCAGCAGCAGCAACAGCAGCAGCTAGCTATGGAGGGCTGCAGCAC
>NW_013653513.1:35000-39141 GCF_000499385.1 Eimeria necatrix
CTCTACCCCGTGGGCGCTGTTGTTCCCGTCGCGTGCTGCTGCTGCTGCTGCTGCTGCTGCAGAGCCCATAGGCGGCTGCATGGTGGTGCGTCTGAGCAGCAGCAGCAGCAGCAGCAGCAGCAGTTGCTGCTCCTTACTCACTGTTGACTTCGTGCCGTTCTGCAGCTCCCTTGTCTGGGAAGCCATGTCTGCAGCAGCTGCGACTGCTACTGCTGCTGAAGCAGCAGCAGCAGCTGCTGCTTGCCCGGAAGCAGCAGCAGCAGCTGCTGCTGAAGCAGCAGAGCGGTTGACACGGCTGTGCGTCCCTTGCCCAATGAAACAGGTGGAGTTCCTGCTGCAGCAGCGGCAGGCAGCAGCAGCAGCAGCAGCAGCTGCTGCTGCTGCTGCACCAAGTGGCACCCCGCTGGGTGCGATTCTTGCAGCAGCAGCAACAGCAGCAGAAGCAGCGTCATCGGATATGGCTGCAGCAAAGGCCGAAGGCATTTCAGGCCACCCCGATAATCGCAACAGCAGCAGCAGCAGCAACAGCAGCAGCAGCAGCAGCAGCAGCAAGCAGTGGGTGCAGCAGCTCACTTTCGAAGTGGCTGTTGAGAAGCTCCTCATGTCCCTCTCCTCCCCCGACACTGCAGCAGCTGCTGCTGTTGCCAGCAGCAGCAGCACAGCAGGGTCTCTGGTTGCTGCAGCTGCTGCAGGAGCTGCTGCTGCAGCAGATATAGAATGCACAGAAACTGCAATTTTGCACTGCAGGCGCATTCGCTACATATTTAGCAGCAGCAACAGCAGCAGCAGCAGCAGCAACGGCATGCTGCAGCTCATTACGGAGCGCCTTCAAGAGCACTCGCTGCTCTTTGACTCGGCGTCGCTCTGCAGCAGCAGCAGCAGCAGCAGCAGCAGCAGCAGCGTGAAGCAATGGCTCTGCTTGCCAGCGGTCTGTTGCCTTGTTCGTTCGGTCAGCAGCAAGGCAGAGTTGCCTCCCGGTGTTGCTGCTGCTGCTGCTGCTACAGTTATGGAGTCGCTGCAGGAACCGCAGCAGCAGCAGCAGCAGCAGCAGCATCCACAGCGTGAGCAGCAGCGGCAGCAGCAGCAGCAAGTCTTCCCCCCATGGATGGGTCCGGAGGCGCTGCTACCAGATCTGCCTTCGCTGCCGCTGCTTTCGCTGGAAGCAGCAGAAACGCCTCAGAAGGAGCAGCAGCAGCAGCAGCAGCAGCAGCAGCAGCAGCAGCAGCAGCAGAAGGGCTATGTTGTTAGTGTTCGCGTTGACGAGCAGCTGCTTCGATGGGGAGTGAGTTTGGCTGCTGCAGTTTCTGCGCTGCGCCCCCTGTTCCAGCAGCAGCAGCAGCAGCAAGACGCGGCGGCGGACCCAGCAGCAGCAGCAGCAGCTGCTGCTGCTGCTGCTGCTGCTGCAGAGCCTCCCGCAGCGTGGGGCGGAGAGCTGCTGCGGGCCTGCAGCATCGAAGAGCTGTACATTTCTAGCTGCCCTTTTGCAGTGTCTGTGGAGCTGGGAGGTGCTGCTGCTCTTGCTGCTGTTTCTTGCTGCAGCGTGCAGTTCCCGCTGCTGCTGCTGCGGCGGCTGCACTCCCCGCTGCTGCTGCTGCAGCGGGAGCTGCTGGCCCACTATGCTGCGCTGCTGCTGCTGCAAACCCCCAAAATTCTTGCTTCAGCAAAAGCCCTGGGAAGCCTGCGGGCTTCGCTGCAGCACGTGGCAGCAGCAGCGCGTGCGGTGTACGTACACCCCACGTCTGTGGGCGCTGCTGCTGCTGCTGCTGCTCATGCTGCTGCTGCTGCTCTGGTGCCCCTGGGCTCGCTGGCTTCGGCGCTGCGCCACATTTTGCCTGCGTTCCCTCTGAAGGAGCTGCTGCAGCAGCAGCAGCAGCAGCAGCAGGTCATGACCACTGCAGCAAAAGCCCTTATTGGTGCAGCAGCGCTGCCGCTGCATGCGCTGCTTGCTGCTGTCTCCACTGTCTCTGCTGCTTGCACCCCACAGCTGCTTGACGCAATTGAACAGCAGCAGCACCCCTTCGGCTGCAGCGCCTGCGCGGGTCTCCTGCAGCAGCAGCAGCAGCAGCAGCAACTGCTGCTGCAGCACCCCAGCGAAGCAGCAAGGGGAATGCTTCAGCCCGACCGCGTCGAGGCGCTGCTGCAGCAGCAGCTACAGCGACAGCTGCAGCGAATCCGCTGCAGCAACAACAGCAGCAGCAGCAGCAGCAGCAGCACCGCAGGTCACCAAGTCGTACTTCTGCAAAATGCGCTTGGCAGCAGCGACAGCAGCAGCAGCAGCAGCAGCAGCACAATTTGGCGGCTCCCTGCTGCAGTCGACGTCTCGCTCGGGTATTGGGAGAGCCGCTGCTGGCTTCTGCTGCTGCAGCGCAGCAGCAGCAGCAGCAGCAGCGAAGAGGCGCAGCAGCAGCAGCTGAAGTGGCAGCTGCATGCAGCAGCACTTGGCGTAACAGTTTCCGAGGTGCGTTTTGGCTCTGCTGCTTCCAGCTTCCAGCTTAGTTCCCATTAGGGTTTAGGGTTTAGGGTTTGACGGAAATTAGGGTTTAGATTTGCGTTTGCTGCAGCTGCTTGTGGCCTACGTTTGCCCCCCTGCAATCTGTGGGGCCGTGCTGCCAGAAGATGGGGCGGAGACTTTTGCTGCTGCTGCTGCAGCATCCGCTGCAGCAAACAGTTCTGCTCTCGGCAGCAGCAGCAGCAGCAACGGCGAGGTCGCGCTGCAGCTGCAGCAGCAGCAGCCAATGCTGCTCAAGGTCGAGAGGATGCCGCTGGGCGAGGTTTCGCTTGCTGCTGCTGCTGCTGCTGCTTACTGCTTCAGCAGCAGCAGCAGACGCAGACGCGTTATGATGCCGCCGCCGGAGGCCCAAGCAGCAGCAGCAGCAGCAGCAGCACTGCAGCAGCAGCAACCAGGAAGCTTCATGTACTCGCTTGTGTCTCTCGAAGCCAAAAGCGCCGCGTCGCGTCTTTGGGTCTTTACTGCGTAAGCTAGGGTTTAGGGTTTAGGGTTTCCAGCTAAACTCGAGGGTTTGACACGACTCAGTGCGAGGGTTTAGGGTTTGGCAGTTTTAAATTGTCACACGGGACTAGCGAGGAGGGGCTCTGCTTCGGATGCTTCGCTGCTGTCTCCCAGCTGCTGCTGCTGCTGCTGCTGCTGCTGCTGCTGCTGCTGCTGCTGCTGTAGCCGCTGCAGTGGGAGCAGCTGCGGACAGTCTGCTGCAGCTTCTGCAGCAATTTCTTCCGGCATGAGTCTCGGGTTGAACCCCCACTCTTGCTCGTGCTGCTGCTGCTGCTGCTGCTGCTGCTGCTGCTGCTTGTGGGGAGCGCTAGCAGCAGCAGCAACACAGAAGGCTCTCCCCTCAGCCTCCAGCTGCTGGACGTACTGCTGCCTTGGGAAGCTGATGGAAGTTGCCCTGCAGACGCAGCAAACCCTAAACCCTAAACCCTAAACCCTAAACCCTAAACCCTGAACCCTGAACCCTAAACCCTCGTCTCCGGCGACTGCCCTGCTCAAGTTGCCGCGTTCTCCCTCTTCCAAGGCAGCGGCGTGGTCACGTAAGACAGGCACTGCGACACAGACGCAGAACCCTGCGCACAACACGCAAACCCTAAACCCTAAACCCTAAACCCTAAACCCTAAACCCTGAACCCTGAACCCTAAACCCTCGTCTCCGGCGACTGCCCTGCTCAAGTTGCCGCGTTCTCCCTCTTCCTCTTCGGCCGCCGCTCTGTGCCGACTGAGCGCTTTCGAATGCGGGCACTTTCGCGGCTAGGGTTTAGGGTTTAGGGTTTAGGGTTTAGGGTTAGGGTTTAGGACTTACCCGGCACCTTCTAGGGTTTACACATTAGTGCGCGCTCTAAACGCCTAAGCTGCAAGGGTTTAAACGCCAGCGCCTCCGCGCTGCGCCGGCTCGCAGCCCGGCGACTCGCAACTAGGGTTTAGGGTTTAGGACTTAGGGTTTAGGGTTTAGGGTTTAGGGTTTAGGGTTTACCCGCGAACAAATCTCCGTCCAGCGGCGCGTGGCGTTGGGCGCAAACAGCAAACGGCCCCTCCGGGCCAAATCCATTCCCGCCTCCGCCAGCAGCAGCCAGGGCACCAGAGGTCTGCCTTGTAGGAGGGGGGCTAGCCACAAACCCTCTTTGGGGGACA
>NW_013653514.1:0-1678 GCF_000499385.1 Eimeria necatrix
GTTTTCAAGTGCATTGAGAACATTCCAATAACTGCAATCCGCATTGCTGAACACTGGCTGCTTCCGGAGGAAGCTCCTCTATTCGCAACTCGCAGCTACTTCCCAGGAGAGCCTGTGAATTCTTCCACGACGTTTGTGCTCTTTTCAGTTGTCCAACACCGCGCATTGCATCAAGACCAACTGCGCCGCTGCGCACAACAGCGAGGCGGCGAGTAGCGAATAGCTTTCTTTGTTTAGTGCGCTAAAAAACTGCCTGTCCATACGTTGAGGCCTTAGATCAGTACTGCGTGCACGATGCGTCGAGTAGAATGCGGTGACCTGCTGTGTGTTTGGTGCGCAATCTGTGACAAGTCGTATACAAAAGCGTGTAGTAAGAGGCTCTGCCCTGCCACTAGTCGTGCGCTTTGCCTTGATGAACAACGTTATTGAAGCGCCGACCCGAGAAATTATGAGAAATTAAGCAAAGCAGATACGGCAGTGAAGGGCAGACCACCAGGGGTACACAACCTACACCACCAAAAATGACCAAATATGTGCCTAGATAAAACGCTCACAAGTAAAGCTGCTACCGATACAGAACCCCTCCTAATGTTTAAAGCCACGTATATCCGTGCTTCTCGAAACAGAATGCTCACAGACTGCGAATGGATCAACAGCCGTAACACTGAATAGGAATATCGAAATAACTGCAATCCGCATTGCTGAACATAAGGTACATTCAACAGTGGCTGCTCTATTCGCAGCTCGCAGCTTCTTCCCAGGAGAGCCTGTTACTCGCCCACGGCGTGTTTGATGCTTCTACTGTGGATACAACGCGCACTGCATCAAGGTCAACAGCACCGTTTCTCATAGCAGCGAGGTGGTAGGTAGCGAATGGTTTAATGTGTTCATTACGCTCAAAATCTGCCTCTCCACATGTTGAGACCACCGATAAGTACTCCGTGCACGATGCGTCGAGTAGAATACGGTGACCTGCTGTGTGTTTGGTGCGCAATATGTGGCAAGTCGTATACAAAGAGTGTAGTACAACGCTGTGCCCTGCCACGCATCTCGCGCGTTGTCTTGATGAGCAACGCTACTGGAGCGCAGACCCGAGAAATGATGAGTAATGAAGCAAAGCAGATACGGCAGTGAATGGCAGACCACCACAGAACACAACCTACACCAGCAAAAATGACCAAATAGTTGCCTAGATAAAACGCTCACAAGTAAAGCTGCTACCGATATAGAACCCCTCCTGGTGTTTACTGCCACGTACATCCGTGCTTCTCGAAACATAATGCTCACAGACTGCGAATGGATCAACAGCCGTAACACCGAATATGAATAACAAAATAGCTGCAATCCGCATTCCTGCATACTAGCTGCTATCAAGATAGCCTGCTTTTTTCACAGCGTGTAGGTACCTTCCAGGAAAGCCTGTCACTCGTCCACGACGTGTGCAATGCTTGTAATATGGATACAACGCGCACTGCACCAAGACCAGCGGCGCCGCTGCGCACAGCTGCGAGGATGTGAGTACCGAACAGATTTATTTGTTCAGTGTGCTCACGAATGTTTATCGACATGTTGCGATCACCAATAAATACTACATGCACTAGGCGAAGCGTAGATTGCGGGGACCTACAGTGTACGTGGTCCGCAATATGAGACGAGTCATGTATGGAAGGGCGGAGTA
>NW_013653515.1:0-1160 GCF_000499385.1 Eimeria necatrix
TGCGTGTTCCACGTCTCACGACGGCACCAGCAATCAGACAGAAAACGACGCTAGTGGCAGTTCTCAGGTGGCAGCACGAAACATTATAAAATCATACGCCGAAAGTGAGAATGGCAAGAGCAGCCAGGCTTGGAGCTGCTGTTGACCCGAAACCTGTGAGCGAAGAGATGATCCTGTCCCACTGCTCCTGCCTGCGAAATCCCAGCAACCACATGCGCATTACGCACTCTAAAATACGGCATTCACAACCTCATCGTCAGATCTGTGACGGAAAGGCCAAAGTGTTACTTACGTGAATGGAGCGGAGGCGTCGCTTGCAAAAGCAGTAGGCATCGTCTTGCAAAGCAGGGCGTAGCCGTTTTTTGTAGTATCGGTGCTCCCCTCCGCTGTTGCCATTAGAGCTTCTGGCGTTGCAGTAGAGGTATTCGTCTGAGTGCAAGTGATGACTCGGCAGTCTGCAGTGGCATTAGATGAAGGGCTGTACAGAGCTACGAACGAAACGTTATCTTGATCATCGTACAGTGTTTCAGCATCATTCTTTGATGGCGGCAGTCCAGTAAAGCTTTTGTAGGCTGCCTTCCAGTAATCAACTGATTCGTTGCAGGTGGGTTGCTCGGCAGTTAGTGACTTGAAAGCATACGTCCCCTTTTCAAAGGGGTTCGCTGAGCTTGTCTTCGTTGCGGTTCCCGTTTGCTGCTTCAGAGAGAATGAAGACGAAAATTTTAGTGAAGAATGGCCTTGGGGTTCTCTACTCTCGAAGTATTATGAGGGACTTACTGGGATCAAATACTCGCAGAGCCTTTTCCACATTTCACCCAGTTCTTCCTCTGCTGGCTCCGGATCACTCAATTTATCTTGGTCTTCTACATCTTTGAAGTCGTCCAGCCCAGCTGCCTCACGCGCAGCATTGATCTCGCTAAGGCACTCGACGCTTTTCCCTGCAGCAATGCAGTTGCATTCAGGTATATCTATATTGTTATCATTCACAAGTTGAGCCAATTTTTTGAAAGGTGAAATGAAATCAAAGTCGTCTAGTGAAACCCACCTTCAGAAATTGGTCCGGACTGTGTCTCCGTGGGGCCAAACACAAGCCGCCCTAAGGTTCAGCATAGAATGGGCGACAGAGTGAGGGTACATCGCTTACCAAGATGCAGTGTACT
>NW_013653516.1:0-2242 GCF_000499385.1 Eimeria necatrix
CACGTCCATCGGTTCCTGACAATATGCGGATAAAGAGCAACAACACAGCAAAAAACAAGCAGTTCACTCTCAGTGCAAACAGCTGCAGCTAATTCAGATTACGACGTACACTTCGAATGGGATTGATTGGGAACTCTCATGTTGAGAACGTTTAATGAAAGCGTGCTGCATGCAATCCAGCAGCTTTAAAAAACCAAACTCGCGTTCACACGCTTCACGCAAAACGCACGGGCTGCAAAACGCCAAAACAACTTAAGCATTGCAGTTCTAATGCCACATGAGACATCGCGCATAGCTAAACAACGCAGAATCCACCAGATGCTTGGCGAAAGAAGCACTGCTGCTTCCAGTACGCAAAGGCAGCTGCATCAGACACTGGAGGCTTTTTCGCGCTTAGCAGGTGGCACTGTGCACTCCTACGGAAAAGGCAGAAGTTAGAAGGTGACCTAGATACGCTAAAAAAAGTGATGCGAACCAAGACAACAGATATGCATCATGCTTCTGCAGCTTTCAGAACCTACCAGGCTTCATATGTGCGTACCTTCTGCACGGCGAGATTGTGAGAAATGTCGATGCTGCTTATCTACTACATACCGCTGAAGATGCCACAGTATGGGCGTGAAGTGCTAGACAATAACAAAAGACCAAAAGACGAAACCAGCTGTTGTTAATACTGTGAGAATCATAACACGTCCGCGCAGCCAACAACATAGCGCAGTCACAGCCAAAGCCGAATGGTTTGGGGGATTCCTTCAGTGTGGTGCCTCCTTGAGCAGTACGTGTAACGACAAGTGCAACGCTTCGATTTCATACTCAAAAGCCGACCAGAATGCTATAGCTTTGGAGGATATACAACGTGTGATGTGCCGAGTACACACTGAAATATCGGGCAAACCAGGTTAATGATTATGCACTGTATTTCCGTTGGGATGAACCGAGTGCGCATTCACTTATATGCCTCCTTATTCTCACAATCTGGCAGAAGGCGAACCTAGCCACCACCGTTTCTTTAAGCTTCCAGCCGGCCAAAATAGTTCGCTTTCTACGGATACAGAAGCCGCCCAGCGTTCAGTGCCTCAGGCTGACGCCGTTGTCAATGCACTGCTGCACCTCCTGGGGAACGTCACGAATCCATCTATCGAGTCGAACACATAGCTAGATGTACCAGCTGCTCACAGTTCTCAGCACCTTCACAAATGTACATTGGCGCAAAATTGAACGGGCAAATATACAGTAGCTCTTTCCAAGCCGCCACGAAAACATTATCGCGTGCGTGGCACGCGATAATGGAATTATCGTGTGCCACGCACGCATCGTGCTCCACCCCACCCACCCGGCAAGTTCCCCTCACTTCCTGCAAGGTAGAACCGAAAATCCCTTAACCGTTGTCGTGCAATTCCGCTACACTATACAGCGACAGTCCCAGACTCCAGGCGGAAGTTTTCTTTGCTTCACGAGTGACCAGGCGGAAGTTTTCTTTGCTTCACGAGTGCCCCTCAGAGCAAGACGCCGCAGCATTGCTGCCAGTACGGTACCGCCAGACAATAGGCAAATAAAAGATTTAACAGCTCCCTGAGTCTCACCTTCATTGCTGCCCAGCACCAATGCTCCACTGACAGCATGTCAAACATCACGGTCCGCGGACCATCCAGTGCCAAAATTTCAGCACGGAGCTTTTCTTTACAGCACTTGTGCACAGAACCTAACTCCTGATATCTGAGTACCAAAACGATATATTCACCCATGTCACTACACATATTCACTTACCCACAGCGGCCACACTTAGGAGCGTGCACCTCACTGTGCTTGCATGCCGCAGCTCTGTACAGCTTCCAGTCCGCCGCAGAGGCACGCACCGAAAGATGCAATCAGTAGCGACGTTTCTTCCAAAAGCGTGACGGTGGCGCAAGCACAGAAAGGAACCAGAAAAACATGCACTGCTGTTGCCGCGATGTGAGACGCTCATACTCCGACCGCAATTCGCTGCTCCACCTCCCTCACACAGCATATCATGCCTACTTCCTGCAAGGTTAAAATACAGCCGCCGCCCAATTGGCAACACAGACTGTGGTTAGAAGATGCAGTGGCCTGTGCCAGAACCGCAGCCCAGTCTACGGGGCGTTGTTCTCATCCGTTATGCATGTCCCCACTTGCTCCACAAACGCATATTAGGAAAAGTGCCAAAACATTTTCTCCGCAGCGACAGTATGCACAGAGAACCCTTTACGTTTAGCTCAAGCTT
>NW_013653517.1:0-1780 GCF_000499385.1 Eimeria necatrix
AGCAGCAGCAGCAGCAGCAGCAGCAGCAGCAGCAGCAGCAGCAGCAGCAGCAGCAGCAGCGTACCGAGCAAAGTGGTCTTGCCCATACTCTGCTGCCCGAAAACAACAAGCCGGGGAATTTCTGCTTCCAAACCTGCCAGCTTCAGCAGCTGAAAACAAAGCAAATAAGTACCATTTGCATCGGGGGGCCCCCCCTTATCAACCCCACAATGTGGCGGGCCTTTTCGAGGGCCTCTGCTGAGACGTCGGAGAGGCGTTCTACGAGCTGCTGCGCTGTTGCAGCAGCAGCAGCAGCAGAGGGTTCTGCGAAGGTGCCGCTGCTGCTGCTGCTGCTGCTGCTGCTGCTGCTGCTGCTGCTGCTGCTCTGCGGCGCGGGCAAAGCCGCGGAGCGCGAGCCAGAGCCGCGGCTGCTGGAGCGGCCGGCGAACATGCTCATCTTGGGGCTGCGGTTTGCGTGTAGCGCGTTGCTGCTGCTGCTGCTGCTGCTGCTGCTGCAGCAGCTGCTGCTGCTGCTGCTGCTGCTCCCAGCTGCCCCTGCGAGTCCACGCGCGACTGCGGCTGCTGCTGCTGCTGCTGAGGAAGCAAACTGAACAGCTGGGGGGCCCCCAAGGGCCTCCTCGGGCGGAGGAGGAAGAGCAGCAGGGGCCCCCTTGCTGCTGCGGCGCTGCAGCGTGAGTCCCGCGGTGTGTACGTACACCCCAGCTCTCTGCAGCAGCAAATTGCAAAATCTTTTATTTCATTTATTTATTTATTTCTTAACTCTTTCGAAGGGGGGCCCCCCGGGCCCGCCAGTACCCTCAGCAGCCGCCGGGGGGCCCCAAGGCCGCTCGCCGCTCGCCACTGGGAGCCCCTGGCGCCTTTTTCGCGGCTTTTTCAACAAAACTTCATTTTATTTATTTTATTTTATTTAAATTTAATTCATTTTAGTCCAAATAACTCCCAAAAGTCCCCTTTTTCGCCCCCAGACGGGCCCCCCGGAGCCGCCCCGGGGCCCACAAGCCGAGGCTCCACCCACTTATTTGTTCAGCTCAAAACTCCTCAAGTGCTCAGACTACATTAAGGGGCCCCCAGGGGCCCCTCAGGGGCCCCTTAGGGGCCCCTTAGGGGCCCCTTTAGGGGCCCTGAAGGTCCTTTATAGGGCCTCTTGGAGGGTCCCCATAGGGCCCGCAAAGGGGCCCTAAGGGGCCCCTAAAGAGCCCCGGAGGGGCCCCATTAGGGGCTTTAAAGAGGCCCTAACGGGTCCAAAAGGGGGCCCCATGGGGAGACAGAGGGGCCCCCTAAAGGGCCCCTTTAGGGGCCCCTAAAGGGGCCCTAAAGGGCCTCTAAAGGGGCCCTAAAGGGCCTCTAAAGGGGCCCTAAAGGGCCCTTTAGGGGCCCTTTAGGGCCTCTAAAAGGACCCTAAAGGCCCTCTAAATAGAACAAAGAAAGGGGCCCTAAAGGTTCTTTATAGGGGCCCTAGAGGGGCCCCCAGAAGGGCCCTAAAGGGCAAAGAGGGGCCCCCTAAAGGGCCCCAAAGGGCCCCCATTGTGTCCCAAAGTGGGTCTTAAATGGGCCCCTTTAGGGGCCCCAAAATGGCCCTAATGGGCCCTTAAGGTACTTTTATTAAGTGAACTTAAAGTACCCTTTGGGGGCCCCAAGGAGACCCCCAAAGGGCCCATCAAGGGACCAAAGAAAGGTCAAAAAGGGCCCCTAAAGAGCCCCTAAAGGGCCCCTAAAGGGCCCCTAAAGGGCCCCTAAAGGGCCCCTAAAGGGCCCCTAAAGGGCCCCTAAAGGGCCCCTA
>NW_013653518.1:0-1870 GCF_000499385.1 Eimeria necatrix
CTTTCAACATCTAGACACGAGATGCGTTGTGACGAGCATTTTGTTCTAATACAAACACAGGCGCGATTATATGCTCCCACTATTTTCATCTCTTGAGATTGGCACGCTAATTTGGAGGGATGTTGTGGGCTTGGTCAACTTAAGAAGCATCTTGGCATGATCATTGTGCCATGGCCAGTCAGAAGACTTGCTGCATTTCTCTAGCCTGAATGAATCCTAGAGCGGCACCATTCCATCACTCTGCTGGACCAAGCCTTATGTGGGCGTCAAAGGAGGTATAGCCATACGCGCTGAAAATCGCGAAATGCTCAGGATGTAGGAGCCTTTCCAAAATACAGGAGGTACGTTTGCACGCCTTTCTCCTTGTGAGCGTTTGCCTGAGGATACCTTCAAGACAAATGACTAAAGGCATTTTCTTGTCTTCCAAAGCGTTGGTGTGCGCAGGCACTTTGAGTGTTTCGTTGAACAAGCTCGGGATGAATGGTGTATCGAGCTCTAAAACGCTGCATCTTCTACTCGAAATTTCATGCTCTGCATTTGCCTTAGCTGGCAACTGAGAAGGCTGCACGTTTAGCAATAAGTCTGCCGTTGAATACGGTGACTTCGCATTCCTCTCCGGGCACATCAGGATACCTCCTCTCTTGTCTGTTAAATGGATGGTCGCTCTTATGTTCCTTACCTGATACGTTTCACGTCATAGAGCTTCTAGCGTATCCATTGATGATCGCTTCAGTACTTCGGAAAACTCCCAGAACTCTACAAAGCTGTACACTCTGAATCCTGTCCTCGTCGGCAGGCATGCACATCTGGCTTCTTTCACACGCGGCCTGCTTTTATGGACTTGGATGATGGCCCATTTCTGTGGTTGTATCCGTTTGACAGCCAGAATAATGTCTACTTACTTCCCCTAATCAGTCTATCAGTCTTTACCATGAGGTGCGCATTAACGAATCCCGAAACGAACATTAAGCTGATTTGTAAACCATACAGCATACAGTGGAGAGTCGGCTTCACTGGACAGCAACCAGTGCCAGCTTCCCATGCATTTATATCTTTATTTGTACCTGAGATAGTCATATTGTCACAAAATGTCAAAACCACAGCTTCGCGTTTGCTCGACATGCGGTTCCTAGGCTTTCCAGCTCACAGTACCATGCCCGCACTGCGGCAAAGACTTGTGCACCACGCCAGCGCTGCGGCGGATAATTTTAGCCCTCGATGCGTTACGCGTCCTGTAGGCTACAAGCATCGCCAGGACAGGCTTTGATTATCCTATCGGCTCCAAAAACTCTATCTCAAAGAAATTCAGATTTACCCTTCAATGCCACGCACCCAGGTGATGAGACCGAGGAATGCTGAACGCAAAATTGCAGTTTGTGCTACGAATGAAGTCAGCGCTTTAGGTGTACATCACTGAACGACACCATCGCAAACAAATGTGCGAAGCTTCCAACATCCAGACACGAGATGCGTTGTGACGAGCATTTTGTTCTAATACAAACACAGGAGCGATTGTATGCTCCCACTACCTTCATCTCTTGTGATTGGGATACTAATTTGGAGGGATGTTGTGGGCTTGGTCAACTTAAGAAGCATCTTGGCATGATCATTGTGCCATGGCCAGTCAGAAGACTTGCTGCATTTCTCCAGCCTGAATGAACCCGAGACAAACAGTGTTCTATCACTCTGTTGCATCAAGCCTTAAGCGGGCATTGAAGTAGGTATGGCGACACGAACCGATAATTGCGAAATACTCAGGATGGAGGACCCTTTCCAAAATACAGGAGGTACGTTTGCACGCCTTTCTCCTTGTGAGCGTTTGCGTGAGGATACCGTCAAGACAATGACTGAAGGCGTTTTCTTGCATTCC
>NW_013653519.1:0-2981 GCF_000499385.1 Eimeria necatrix
AGCTCGTTAACTAAGTCAGCGAGAGTTGGTTAACTGATAATTCGTGTGCAGCATATTTGCCCAGAAGTCTGGTGGCCACTAGATTACCTTCGGCGCCTGTGAAAATGAGTCTTGCAATGTGTCGTTTCGCAGAAGTTAACATGCTTTGACATGCAACGCAGGCAAATGAAAACGATTCGCATAGACGTGTTGATGTAGTTTCGTGTTTCCGGGATTTTGTGCTGTTTGTTTGAATGGCGTTTCGTGCATATGCGTGAAGTAAGCCAATTGGTGGGTAACTTCGGTGCTGAAGGACCTCACGTCAGCTTCTACTGATATTCCTCTCCAGCGTTCGCTTATTCAGGAGGTCCATGCCAGTCCGAACTACATGGCGCCACTATCTGGAAAGTCAATAAGGCATTGGCACACGAGAGGCGAAGGCACACAACAGGCAAACTGGCAGATTGTATTGCAGACATGAGTGGCGCGTTTCGTCAATGTGTTTCGTTTTTTTAGTTTGAGGAAGTACGTCTTTTCGCCGAAGCTACTAGTTCGTGCTGGCCAACACAGTTAAGAGGCAATGGCCAACTGCATCACCAATGGTTCATCCTGCCTAACCTACCGCACGCCGCCATTTTTGATTCATAGTCTTGCCGTTCGTGTTTCTGGCAGTAGTTGCGTGGCTCTGGAGGTTTGTGAGATCGATCGTTGAGTTGTATGGCTCGTGACAAATTCAGGCATTGCATTGGCATGCAGGGGGCTAAGCACGGCGAGTGAGACTAGGTTGGTCGGGGCGGTCTGATGCTGGTAAGGAGCTGCTCATGCAGGGCCTTGCCCGAACGCAAGTAGGAAGATGATGCAAAGGCTCTGTAGAGTCATAAGTAAAGTGTGCACATGGGCTCACAGATCTAGGAGCTGCGGCTGAAGTTCGCTATTTTTCATTCACCGGTACATTCATTGGCGTTTTGGGGCTCCGGACGCGAAGAGACCTATTCATACCGATGGCAGTAGCTAAGCGCATTTCAGCAGATGTGTACCACGCTCCTGCTCAGCGATTATCTCCAAAAATTCGGAAAGGGCGTTTCCTTCGATTTTGGCCCTGCGCACAACTGGTCAGTCTCCGCAGACTGCCACAACTCGGTGGCCCTACATGATTATGCCTGGCTTGTGACACGCCGTTTTATCCGACTTCAGCATATCAGCTGGCTCACTAGCATTAGGGAAGGACAACTGCTCAGTCCATAGCTGCTACAGCAGTAAGCGATTTGTGGTGATAAAGGCGTTCGTGCTTGTGAGACGCCGTCTCTTTGAATATTAGCTTGTGCGTTCTAAGGCATGGATATTAAATACAAGAGTGGATTGATTGCGTCTAGTTCAATACTTGAATTGGCTCCGATGGCTGAAATATTTACTGGCCATTCATTCATTCTTTCGAGAGGTTGGTCGGTGGAGCAGCCGGCTGTGTGGTGTTACAGGGCTGCGTGGATTGCCTGCTACTTTTTGTAGTTAAAACGGTCCTGCGAAGCCGACTAATATATACCATCTGCCTTTTTCGTTCGTGGACTGACGGAAAGAAGGGAACCTTGGCAGTAGCTGTTGCGATTGCTTTGGGACTAGCGGTAAAATGCCATCCTTCGGATGCTGCGATTCTCTCCGGAAACAGACTGTGCGTCACCCGATTGACATTCCAGGCGAGAGGTCAATAAGCTGAAATAGAATGAGACGGCGCATTGACTTTCAGAGCAACCATTATAAATTCATGTTAAGCGTATTGCCGGGAAATCACCAATTCAGGATGTCCGTCGTCGCAATTCAACATCACACGTTCAAGTAGCCGGTTTGCTAGCCGCTGTGTTCTGTTCCAAGCATATGGAATCGTTGAAAATTCTGTCAATCTTTCAGAATGCCATTCTGTTTGGATGCAGCTAGTACGCCGACGCAATGGCTCTGCAGAAGTCCAACGCTTGGTTCAGATAGATTGCAACCATGTGGTGGCTATTGCGGACTCGCACGCCCCTTTCCCTAGAATGCGTCTTTGGGTGCAAATTCAGTCAGTGCGTTAAAGCCTGAATTTGAGGGTGTTGAAGTGATGCTAGAACGTATTCTGTAAAAATACTTTGGGTGTGTTTGGCTGTGATTAACATGGACACCTCCATGTCTTTCGCGAAATGCAGTACTGGTGGAATCGTGCCGCACTTCCCAGTTATCAGATTGCGATTGAATATCCGAATCGCGGCCAGTGAATGCAATGCGTGTGAATTCAGGAAGTACGCTGACTGGCAGGCGCCCAGAGCTAGAGCAATCGGCTTTGTTGGCAAGGCGTAGAGACTCTGAAGTATCGTTGACGCTTGCGTCATTTACTCTTGTACAAAATTAGAGGGTGCGTCAATGCACAGGAACACTGCGGATCAAAGCGATTCTTTCCTCTTGGCCTCCATGTATCGAAGAAGAGACATACACTAGCACGATGGCTGTTCGTGTTGACTACAGCTAGTGCGTGCACGGGAGCGAATTTTGAACAGAGGCGTACTCATTGCGCGAACTGCGTGCAAAGTTGATTGACGATAAGTGAAATGAACGTGGCTTGCCTGCACTGCTTAACACATAACGGCGATCGACTCAGAAGTAGCTTGCGTGTGTTGTTTGACGCACAACAGAAAATTGCAACACTGGGTGGGCGCGCTGACGCTCCAGGAGCACAAGAGATCAAGGCCTGAAAATTTGCGCTCAATACGAATAGGCCGCGATCCCTTGCGCAACGTGCCACTGTGTTTAAATTTCTTCTGTCTGCTGGCGGGACGTCGCCCTAGAACTCATGTGAGTTCGTTGCGTGCAGCACCTTTGTGGGTATTCCAGTGGTGTTGTCCATCTATTTAGTTTTCGCCTGCATTGTACAAGGCCTCTGCAGACGAACAGACGATTTTGATTAGAAGGTTTGAGATGGCTTGCCTGAAATCCTTATGGTTATGCTGTTCGCCCTATGCATTATCACTTTTATTTCA
>NW_013653520.1:0-1876 GCF_000499385.1 Eimeria necatrix
GAAGGCAGCAGAAATCCTCCAAAGGCTCGCTGCTGATGCAGGCCTGTCGCAAAAAAGACGTTTGCTTCACAATACCTCCACGTCGGGAGACTCAACGTTTGTTGTGCATTCATCGGATTGAGGGAGAGGTCAAATGATGCCATCGACGTACTGTGTGCCAGTCGCTACGCCTAGCATATGTGGAAGTTTATACGCTGCTCATGGTCCTTTGTCGTCGTACAAGCCTTTTGTGTTTGGGCGCTGACCTATCTGCAAACTTGTCAAAGAGTGCAACTGAATTGTTTCTGAGCTTCCACTTTGCTGTGTGACGCTTAAAGTTCAATTTTGCCGTTGTTGCTCCCATGGAAACCAGCGCACAGCGCACATTATTCTGATGCTGGGGGAGTTTTTGTTCGTGCAGTCACTGCTTTAAATATTCCTTTTCGCTAGAGTAGCGGCTCCATGATGTAGCGCGTCCTTGATGCGCCTCACGTTTATGGGCTTTCGAGCGGCGTACGAGTCGCGCTAGTGAGCGTCCGTGTTCTGCTCTGCTGAAGCCGCAGATCAATTTTTCCATTCATGAGCTTCACTAATTGCTTTGCAGCAAGTACGTTACGTGTTTTGCTCAATAGGCTGGAATGGCCTGGTGATGACAGGTCTGTTATGGGTAGTTGTGTGAGGCCGCAAACTGCATCACGTTGCCATCGGTAAACAAGTGCAGCTCCGCCGGTGTAGTTAAAGGCTTTGGCACCCTTACATTTGCGGCATAGAACGCTCAGGTATTTGTCAAACGCTTGCATATGCACTTTGCATGCTTTGAACTGGCTATGGTTGTGCGTGCTTTGAACTGGCTATGGTTGTTCCACTTGCCCGTGTTGCTAAGTTGTGAATGTCCCTTCAGTGGCACTTTTTGCGCCATGGCTTGCGCATACAGAGGGACGATGTGTAAGGTTAGCAAAGAAAGCACCACTGGAGTGCGCTAGAAATAAAGACAAGTGCTGTATCGGCGGTATGCTGGTATGCGCTGTGTGCTCATAAACATCGAAAGGCGCCGTGGTGTCGCCTGCGTAAATATTTGATCGTGCAGGTATGCATCAATAAAGCAATGATCTGCAGCCGAAGCATGTGGAGCACCTTCGCACTTGTCTGCCTTGACTCTTACGGAAAAAAGCAGAAGTACCTACAAACGTATGTCATTGATCGTATGCAGATGGAGGCGTCCTCCCAGTTACGCTTCATACACAAAGGAATGGCTAGACTGCAGGTCAGCCATAGTGATCATCACGTAGCCCAGGTTCTATGTCCACAGGTGATCTGCCATGGTAGGTCGCTGGTCTCGTGCAGTTGGCTGTGCCCAAAAGATCGCCGCACTCAATATGACTGGCATCAGTTCCCTCTCTCAAATATTCTTCTAAAATGGCCTTTTGATTTTTCATGAGGTATTTTCCTTAGTCAGAGAGGATGCTTTATGGAACTGCAGCAAGTTCGTTCTTCACATTTGAAACGAATGTTACTGAGAGACACACTTTGCAGGCTTAGTCGTGAACCTGTGTGTGTTGCTTAATGATACCGCAGTAGTTCCTGTGGCATTGGCATTCCAATTGTTGCTAAGTAGAGGTGCACGCCATTTCGACATATTTGTAGCGCTGAAAGCCACCGACGACACGCGTCGACTCGCCGGCTCTGGTATTCGGTTTATCAGTATAACATTAGGCTCCCGTGTTGTGTGCTAGACGCATGCAATCCTGCGCAGTATCTTTTGTGGTGATCGCCCGCTCGCACCTGCTGCATGCAACGGTGCTGGTGCATGAGGAAACGATGTTTTGGGCATGCACGTCGAAGACCATCTCGGTGTGCACGTTCTGACGGATTCGTATTTTGTACTACTGGTGTTTTG
>NW_013653521.1:0-2376 GCF_000499385.1 Eimeria necatrix
ATAACTGTGGCACGTGTTCAGCCGGCCCTCACAATGCACATGCCACTTTAAGTGCTCAATGAGGCACGCATTTCTTTATGTTCGTGAGGCCACCTTTGCAGTTAAACTGCTTGGCAAAAGGCGGACAGCAAGGGAACACAGCGTGAGTCAAACGCTCCGCTTCAGGACGGTGCAGTAAATGCCTATTCCCATTCTGCGAGCTACAGCCTTTTACGTTTATTTCACTGTTGAAAGGGACTGTGAGATTCTGATGAGCGAAGCCGGCCAAGAGCCTTCGTCGAAGGATGCCTTCGAGCAATGTGCACAAGAGAGATCTGATTTTCGTCTTTCAGCCGGATTCAGCAATATTCATGGGCACGAAGAAATCCTATATCTCTCACAAGATACGACTGATATCCGCCTCTGCATCGGTAACTTCGTTGGGCGGTGCAGAGCAGACTCGAGCGGCCACGTTCTCGCACGTCGAAGGACGCAAAAAAAACACACTGTTCGGGAAGGACAGGTGCTCAGCTAGCAACACTACATTTTCCGACTGTGAATTCTCTGACCACCGACAGCACAACGACCCCAAATATCTAAAGCACTTCTAAGAGCAGCTTCTAACGCCAGCAGTGCTGGCTTCTTCACCTCCAACCTCAGCACTGCCTCCGACGCATGCTCCAGCTCTGCCAACGTACTCTGTGCAGACAGCACACATGCACTGTCCTTCGTGAAGTACACTGGACCTCCCTACGTCACGACTACGTGAGCAAGCCTCTACACACGCCCAACCTCTGTAGAATGGCAGCATTGCTTCGTGGTCCGCAGTAATTTTAATGCTTTACGTTCGAAGCTATCATGTGCAGTTCATGGCGAAAAAAGCATTCAAGGCGACAGCACTTCTGCGCTCCTCGAGCGAGTTCCACGATCAATTCCAATGATGAAGGGGCAGAGCAGCTGCTATTAAAAGCTCGTACGCTCTGCTCAAGACGCCATTGAGACCTGGTTTGCCGTGCGTCGCTGGACTCACTCCTTCATCGTGCTTGACCTTAGTAAACTTGTCCTGCAGCTTTCCGCAAAGTACACATATTTCTCGCGTTACAGGGTACCAACGTGCTGTAAACCCTCCAGTGTGCACGCCTCTGCAGCTTGTTGTTCAGAAGCTGGCTGCGCTCGTGCGTGAAGCAAGAATTTGCAAAGCACAAGGCTATTGCATTGCTTATCGGCGTAGCGTTCCCAGAAGAAACGTAATAACTGCCAACCGCCGCTGTATCTTAGGCACTGCTAGTTCGTCTTGTCAGCAGGGCACTCTGTTGACGTGCATTTATCTGAACATCTGAGAGCGCGTGGAACACTCAAGAAAGCTGGTGTATATGTTTGCATAGTTCACGGGCATAACCATTCCTTTGGTGTTCCTTCAAATCCAAACAGGCGCGTAAAATGCAGAGTACGCGCGGTTCAACCGCGATAGCTGAAACGTTCTTGTTTTCTGAACAACCTGGCAAGTGATATACTTTCTGAGAACCATTTGATGTTTTGAATCAACAGAAGATCATTTTGCATCGACAATCTTCAAAATCGCTGGAAAATCCTAACCAGCCTCTGATGCGCATGTCTGGATCTACTCTCGAGCTAGCCAGTCGCCTAAATATGACACTCAGCAGCAAAACTCTTCACTAAACCGGGGTGGTTTCAGCAAAGTTGAACGCCAATTTAGCATTTCCAACTGCACACCCGAAACACATTCTCAAAAAAATCAGTCCAACAAAAACCAAAGCTGCGCCTCTTTATGCAGCAGTCAAAAATGATTTACAAAAACCAAATATTTTTGGTAGCTGAGCTAAAACAAAGCGGCTTGAGATCGCCGCGCCTCGCCAGCCTATTCCTCAACAGGAGCCACCATCATTCTTCGCGACGCAAACGTCAACTTCCAGACGTGGCGTACAACTAAAGCTGCTTCGCGTGTCTCTGTGAACCAACGTGCTGCACGACTGCAACTGCGATGTTGTGCCACGTCTTTCGGGAAACGCAGTAGACTGTACGTCTCACGATGCTATTCAGTGCAGGCGCTTCGACAGAAGCACACAAGCGAACTGCGGCTCCAATTAAAGCATATGATTATCCTGAGATGACCGCTCAACACATAAATGCATATGCATGCGACGGTTCGCTGGTTCGGGTATCAGCGCATCATGCATTGCCTTAGGACTACTGCCTGCAATTATCTGAACATCTGAGAGCGCGTGGAACACGCAAGAAAGCTGGTGTGTATGTTTGCATAGTTCGCGGGCATAACCATTCCTTTGGTGTTCCTTCAAATCCAAACAGACGCGTAAAATGCAGAGTACGCGCCGTTCAATCTCGAAAGCTGAAACGTTCTTGTTTTGTGAACAACCT
>NW_013653522.1:0-1796 GCF_000499385.1 Eimeria necatrix
TGCGAGAGGGACCTGGATTCTTTGATTTCTCACTTTCTGCACAGAGCATAGTCTTGACTTTTCGGGCACCTGGTGTAAACCGCGACGTTAAGGTTTTCATTGTTCGGCAAAGCCTACATAGAAGATACAAAAGCAACTGGGCAACAGTGCAAGCCAACATCGTACATCGCACCACTCAGCAACTCATCAACAATTGCTCTACCACACCGTCCATGAAAAACATGCTTTCAGTGCTAC
The DNA here is from genome assembly GCF_000499385.1 of Eimeria necatrix. Lineage (NCBI taxonomy): Eukaryota > Apicomplexa > Conoidasida > Eucoccidiorida > Eimeriidae > Eimeria > Eimeria necatrix. The sequence continues at coordinate 238 of NW_013653522.1, forward strand.
TCAGTGGGATCCGTTACAGCTGACGTGGCACTTCCATGCAGCATTGTGGAACCTTCGCAAAGCACATGCTCACAATGGACAGCGCGCCGTCTGTGTAGTGAGCTGCGCATTACATCTCAGCATGGCAAACGTACTAGGCGCAAAGTGCGGGAGTTTAGGAAATGACAAATGTTTATGGAATGCATGGCGTCTACTGTTCGCCTACAGCAAGCAGGCGTCCGCGCAGACAACGTGCCCGAATGCCAATTCTGGAGCCTCTGCGCTACTTAGTAAATGCGCGAGCACTTCAGAGAGGTCTCAAGCCAGGGTCGAGTTGTGTACGCACTTGGAGGGCACGCGCATGCATTCACAAAACCGCGGGCCCCCATTCATCGCACCTGAAGCCTGCGTTCGAAACGCTCAGGTGGGCAATTACCGAAGCACGCAAATTATGTTGTTGTGGAGTGCTCGAAACTCCCAGTGCTAGCGTGACGGTCAGAGCTAAGCGCTTGCTCGCAATCCTTGCATCCTGTGCTTCGTCCCCTAAGCATGCGGCGCGCCGTAGCACAACCGAAAAGATTGCGCCCTCAGTGATGCTGTCCAACCTAGCCGCGAGCCAAGCACACAGTCAGTGGTACAAAAACTCGTTCTCTAACAGACCGCAGCGCAGCAGCGCTGCAACTCGACAAGCTTGATTCGCATGCACATGCTTGTGAACGAATGTAAGCGCATTCGCGTAGAGACTGATTGCTAGCTCAACAATGCAACTCAGTCTCAGCAAGTCGCCGAAGATTGCAGGACGACCTGCTGTCGTACCGTGCACATGCACAAAGTGGAGAATACGTTTAGTAGGTATCCGTTGCAATCATACCTTGGGGAGCACTGCAGCAAACCTTCGGAACACACTCAGTGTCTTAGCAGACACTTACACAAACAGAAGCAATTGTGCAATGGCGTTGCTGAAGCCATAGCGGTCCTTGTAAATTGCCCACGCATGGCGCCTGTGACGGGCTTGGTGTCCGACTCTCGCTGCTCATCTCTACTCCCTCACAGGCCTTCCACCACACATTACACTAACGTATGGCGCCCGCTATCAGGTGAATGTTCAGTGGCGCACGTTCTGTAGCTAAGCTATGCGTCAAATGTTGATAGCCTGCAAAACACGGAGAAGCATTTTGATCCTTGCAAACAGTCACAGTCCGCGGTGCCTCTGCAAACCTGTATACACAGAGCAGAGGCCTTCGCTCGTGGAACACTCGGCAAAGAGCGCTTCATTAGCCTCTGCCTCGTACAGCGAAACCGATTGCAGCGATACAAATGCAACTGGGCAAGAGTGCACGCGCCAACTGAACAACACACTCAAGAATCGTCTCCCCATATCTTACGTGAAATCTACGCTATCAGTGTTGCTCAGTGGGATCGGTTAATGGCAGCTACCATGGCGCTTCGATGCACCATTTTGAAAGATTCCCACTGCATATGCTTACAACGCATTGCACCAGCGCCAGTAAACGCGCTCTTCCTCGAAAGTACTTGGTATATAAAATGAGGAATTGCGGTTCTTGAAACCTTATGTTAGT
>NW_013653523.1:0-1901 GCF_000499385.1 Eimeria necatrix
TATTTTTGTGTCAACAAACGCACAAGCTAATATTTAAGGATTCGGGGCAAATGCAGGTGAGGACCTGCTACGATTGCTGCACGACAGAGGCGTGTGAATTTGTGAACTAGCACTTAAACAGCTTGTCACAGGGTTCAGGTGCAAGAGGAAAGAAAGCATGACTCTGCACAGGCACTACGCAAGTGCTGACTAGACACCTCTGTACAAAATCATGGTCCAACTAAACACGGTTGTGAATGTGGTCAGGCGCTAGTGAGGATGTTGATGCAGGCCAAAAGAACTGGATCCCTAGATGCATTCACTAAGTATATTCACTAATATCCGACAAGATGACCCTGAGTAATGCAATTTACAAGTACTTAGCGGAATATGCATGTGCGTGTAGCTGGACCGCGCAAGACTAGTTGAACAGATTCATTCATGATCGTTTCTTACCCTCTTCAAAGTTGGCTGCGCTACGCAATAACAAAGCCAATAACAAAGCCTGCAGGTTCTCTCAAGTCGCAACAGCATGTGCACTTGCATTGTACATTGTCTTTTTTCTCCAAAATTAATCACAGTGAGGATGCTCGAAAGCATTCAGCTTGATCCCTCGCAATATCGTCAAGTAATACGCATGCACACCCATCGGCATGAGTGCTGGACACGTGTACTCCTGCAATGGCAGGCCGTTGCATGCTGAACAAGGAGACACACAGTGGTTAGTTTAACCATCTAAGGCAGACTGTAGACGCCGACAATAACGATTTGCACAGCTGAAACCAGCACTAAAGTCACCAGCTACATCAGGCATTCTAGCGTCTTATTATGGTAAACCAATACACATGACGGACTTTCTGTTGAAGGGCATGAGCTAGAAAGCATCCGTTGCATAGGCTGGTGGGGACGCTTGTAGTGAAAGCTCTCCTGGAGGAAAATTTGGTTCCATACTCTTCAAGTTTGCCAATCAAAGAAACAGCGCTCTGTATACGATTTCTTGCTGCAAGCTATTCTGATTGTGCATCTCATTACACCAAAAAACAAAGATGAGATCGTTCCTAATTGCACCACAATGACTGCAAAGCAGTATCGCACAAGTTCCCCAAGCCCACAAGCAAATGTTACAGTGCTTCTCCCATCCATCCCGCTGTTCGACAGCAATCGTTTTATTTAGTCCATTAAACCTGCTTTTTCCCTACAGGCGAACCTAATCTAGACCCAAAACCAACGATGCGTCCGCAGCTTTAGCCGATGCTCAAACACAGTGCAGCGGCGAATCAGCGTTGGCAGCCGGTGCGCGGTAAATGATAGTCGAACCACGACCAAAACAGCAGCGAAGCCGAGCACGCAACGAACTGCCTGTACGACCGCATGAACACGATCAAGGAGCACACGCAGATTCAGCTGCTATGCATCCATGATGTTACACACCTATCGCCACAAATCCACCCCGAGGAGACAGCAACATACAAACCCATCCTGCTTCGCAAATTCTCCAACACTAGGAGCCAACGAACTTCCTGCAAATTTAGATGCACGAGCTTCATGACAATTCAGATGATATCATGCACTGCTAAAAATGAGAGGTGGGCATCCTGGGATAGCATCTTTACTCCCACCAATCGCAAGCTCGATAACGCCTCAACAAAACAACTGTTCACACAATAGAGCCGCTTATCCCTGAAAACCAGAGCGAAAATAACAAACATTCTGCGAATCGAACAGCGACACTGAAAGAGTGTTCCCTAAGATGTCTGACGAAGGCACCGTATCGAAATGGCGAACCACACTATTGCACATGTTTCTAAAACCACTTAAGAATACAAAACCACATCTGTATCCCCTCTTCCCAACACCGCCCCAAAACGAAACCACCATCCAACAACTAGTTCTGCGTCACCCATCTAACGAACTTCCTGCAC
>NW_013653524.1:0-2500 GCF_000499385.1 Eimeria necatrix
GTAATCCCAATACTGCCTCGGGCGGTTTACGTTCGCGTCCGCGTAGTACCGCGCCACGTTTGGCTGCACAAACCCTAAACCCTAAACGGATTTGGGATTTGGGATTTGGGATTTGGGATTTGGGCGGAGGTTTGGGATTGGGGTTAACTGTCGTTTCAAAAGCATTAGGGTTATGACGGAGCCCGCCAAATGCAAGCGCAGGCGCATCATGGCGCGGTGCAAGCCGACGTGTTTGGGATTTGGGATTTGGGATTTGGGATTTGGGATTTGGGATTTGGGCGGAGGTTTGGGATTGCCCAATTGACAGCAAAGTTTTCGTAATCCCAATACTGCCTCGGGCGGTTTACGTTCGCGTCCGCGTAGTGCCGCGCCACGTTCGGCTGCGAAAACCCTAAACCCTAAACCCTTAACCCTAAACCCTAAACTCTAAAGCCTAAACCCTAAACCCTAAACCCTAAACCCTAAAATCTGGCTAAATGTCAAGGCCTGAGACTTTCAAGACGGGGCGGGGTAGTGGCTGCAGCTTGTGCGAGCCGGTGGATAAACCGTGCACGTGAAACTCCAACACACAAACCCTAAACCCTAAACCCTAAACCCTAAACCCTAGCGGAGGCGCAGCTGCTCCAACTTCTTGCGCCACACACTTGAAGGACACTAGCAGCAGCAAATTAGGGTTTAGGGTTTAGCTCCTGGGCTGGGGCCTGAGGCCTTCCACTCAAGACACTCTGTTGAACTACGCAGCAGGGTTTAGGGTTTAGGGTTTAGGGTTTAGGGTTTGGACTCACTGTCGCGCTTGAAGAGGCCCCAGATGGCTTCATTTTTACAGAGTCTGCTTCCCTGAGGGTTTGGGAAGATGTGAGCTGAGGAGGTGCTGCAGCTGCTGCTGCTGCTGCTGCTGCTGCTGCTGCTGTTGTCGCTGCTGCGGCAGCTTTTGCTGCTGTTGCTGCTTGTAAACCCCTGGAGAAGAGGAAAGCTGGCATGCAGAAAAACCCTAAACCCTAAACCCTAAACCCTTAACCCTCAAACAACGGGCACAGAGGGGGAACACAGGAGCGCCGTCAGCATGCGGCGGGAAGCCCTAAACCCTAAACCCTAAACCCTCGAGCCTGCGGTGACTGCAGCTGCTAAACCCTAAACCCTAAACCCTAAACCCTTCTTAACTCGCAACAAAAGACGGTTTGCTGCTGCGTACAAACCACCTGCTGCGCTCACCCCCGAGCCAAGCCCCGCACGTGGCAGCATGCGTCATCCCAAACCCTAAACCCTAAACCCTAAACCCTAAACCCTAAACCCTAATTCTTAAACGCTAAATTTAAAAAAAAGTGTTGAGGCTTATGACCCCGGTAAATGGTCGAATGCCCTCTCTTCGACTTCCACGCTCAACCCTAAACCCTAAACCCTAAACCCTGCACCCTACCCCCTAGACCCTAAACCCTAAACCCTAAACCCTCGGCAGTTTCCTGAGTGGTGTGAACTGTGGCTGAAGATTCCGCTTACACCTCCGAAAAAAACCCATTGTCAATATATTTCAGGGCTGCTGCTGCTGCTGCTGCTGCTGCTGCTGCTGCTGCTGGTGTTTCTGCTTCTGCTGATGCTGCTGCTGCTGGTTCTGCTGGTGTTGTTGCTGCTCCTCTTGCTGCTGCTACTGCTGCTGCTGCTGCTGCTTTCGTCCTCAGTGGGAGAAGCCTTCAAGAGCGCAATGCTTTGTTCCTTTGAATGTCCTGGAGCAAGGGTTTGGGACCTAGGGTTTAGGGTTTAGGGTTTAGGGTTTAGGGTTTAGGGTTTAGGGTTTAGGGTTCAGGGATTTTACAAGGAGGCTCGCTGCGGGCCCGTTGATGCGCTCTTACACCCGGTTGGCTGGCTAGCTAGCTGGCTAGCTAGCTGACCAGCTAGATAGCTGGCTAGCTAGCTAGCTGGCTAGCTAGCTAGCCAGCTAGCTAGCTAGCTGCACACCCAGCTGACTAGAAACGCAACCCGCTGCCACCTGGCAGCTCCGTGCCTGTGAGAGTACTGGCTAGCTAGCTAGCTCGCTAGCTAGCTAGCTAACTAGTTAATTGGCCAGCTAACCAGGTTACTATAAGGAGCTATAAGGAGCAATATAGCTAGCTGGCTAGCTAGCTAGCTAGCTAGCTATATTCAGAGCTAGCTAGCTCGTCCTGGGCGTCGTGGCGGTGTGTCTTCTGCTGAGGTGTACGTACACCTCAGCAGCGGGGAGCTGCGTGTACACCCGAGGTGCAGCCCTAAAGTTAATTTATTTCGATTTTATTTCTTTTTAATTAATTAATTTAATTTATTTATTTTGATTTATTTATTTAATTTATTTATTTTATTTATTTTATTTATTTGATTTATTTATTTGATTCAATTCTCTTTATTTGTTTTTCTCTCAGCTGGCTCTTCAACTCCTCCAGTAGGACTTCAGCGCTTTCGCTGTTGCAGCAAAAAATAAAAATATAAATACAAATATAAATATCAATACAAATATAAATATAAATACAAA
>NW_013653524.1:7500-12500 GCF_000499385.1 Eimeria necatrix
TTGCGCTGCAGCAGCTGCTGCACATGATCATCCTGAGCCTGTCCAAAAACCCTAAACCCTAAACCCTAAACCCTAAACCCTAAACCCTAAACCCTAAAGGGCGGTCGCGTGTCCAAACCACTGGGGGTTCAGCGTTTAGGTTTTAGGGTTTAGAAAGCCTTGCCTCTGCTGAAGCGCCTTTGTCAGGGTTTCTTTGCTGCTGCTGCTGCTGCAGCTGCTGCTGCAGCTGCTGCACCTCTTCCCGCAGTGCTGCATTTGCTGCTGCTGCTTCTTCGAGCTGCGAGCGCGTAGCCTCAATCTCGCTGCTGCTGCTGCTGCTGCTGCTCTGCTGCAGGGCGTCTGAAGCAGCAGAAACACCGAGGCAAGAAACTTTAAGAGGGCAGCAGCAGCAACAGCAGCAGCAGCAGCAGCAGCAACAGCAGCAGCAGCAGCAGCAGCAGCAGCACGAGCTGCTGGCTCCGCTGGCGACACGAGCAGACGCACGCTGAGTGTTGCAGCCCAACAGAGCACAGGGTTTAGGGCTGAGGCTTCAGCGCTTAGGGTTTAGGGTTTAGGGTTTAGGGTTTAGGGTTTAGGGTTTAGGGTTTACTGTCTAGCTGCAGCTGAAAAGCCCTAATTGTGTGTCTCATCTCTTCTTCCAGCTGCTCCTTTTCTTTTGCTGCTCTCGCGAAGTCTCGAGACAGCCGCGCGTTCAGCCCCTGGGCCCGGTGCAGCTCCTGCAAACCCTAAACCCTAAACCCTAAACCCTAAACCCTAAACCCTAAACCCTAAACCCTAGGGGGTCCTTAACGCAAAACCCGAAGGCCGCAGCCCCAGGCCAGAGCCCGTGGGTGTCGTGAGCCGTACATTCCAAGCCCCAAACCCTCGGCCCTGGCCCCGACAAACCCTAAACCCTAAACCCTAAACCCTAAACCCTAAACCCTAGGCAGAAGGGGCCCACCTGCAGCAGCAAACTGATGTTGAAGAAAAGACTCAAACGCGCGTCTGTCTCTTCCACTGCAGCAACAAGTCCGGACGGGTCTGCTCGCAAGCGCAGCAAAGAAGCCTGCTGCTGCTGCTGCTGCTGCTGCTGCTGCTGCTGCTTCCACTGCTGTTGCTGCTCGTGGTGCTTCTGCTGCAGCTGCTGTTGCTGCTGATAGTGCTGCTGCTGCTGCTGCTGCTGCTGCTGCTGCTGCTGCTGTTTGTGGCCTTGATGCAGCCGGCATCTGCTGCGCCTCCATGTACTCTTTAACTTCCCCCGTGTTGCTGCAGCTGCCCCTGCCAAACCCTAAACCCTAAACCCCAAACCCTAAACCCTAAACCACAAACCCTAAACCCTAAACCCTAGGCCGTAATCCCTAGAAGCAAGCTTCTAGACCCCGCAGGTGCCGCGCAGCCTGCGCCCAGCCGCACCGCAAACCCCAAACCCCAAACCCCAAACCCCAAACCCTAAACCCTAAACCCTAAACCCTAAACCCTACCTTCGGAGGGCAGTCTTCCGAGAAGTCTGTCCAAAATGAAAGAAGTGGAGACAAACTCTCGACATTGGAAGCAGCGCAAAAGTGCAAAAAGAAAATCCCGGTCTCCTCGAGAAGCAGCAGACAGCAGCAGCTGCTGCGAGCGAGACACGCCCAGCTGCAGCTGCAGCAGCAGCAGCAGCAGCAGCAGCAGCAGCAGCAGCAGCAGCAGCAGCACAGAGGCAACTGGCTTTTGCGCTGCAGCTTCTCTGCCTGGCCGGCTGTCTTTTTGGCTGGCTGAATCTCTTTTGCTTTTCTTTACTACTTTTACTGCTTTCATCTTATTTATTTATTTATTTATTTATTTATTTATTTTTAATTTATTTATTTATTTATTTATTTATTTTTATTTCTTTATTTATTTTTATTTATTTATTTATTCTTTTTATTTAATTAGTTGCTTGATTGGGTCGGATGTTTGGTGGGGGCCCAAAAGGGCCACAAATTTAACAAATATTGGGCAAGTGACCCTAAACCCTAAACCCTAAACCCTAAACCCTAAACCCTAAACCCTCACTCGGAAGAGCGTGGAAGATGTGGGGTCGAGCTCAATTATAGGCAGGCTTGAGGTGTACGTACACTCCAGCTCGCGCTTGCTGTCATTATCTTGCCCTTCTTCCTCTGCAGCAAACCCCCAAACCCTAAACCCTAAACCCTAAACCCTAAACCCTAAACCCTAAACCCTAAACCCTAAGCCAGCGGACGCGGATTTTCCGCTTAATTGAGTTTCTCTGGCCTGCGAAGAAAACTTAAGAGCCTTTTGCCTTAGCTCGTCGAGGGTCTGGGATTAGGGTTTAGGGCTTAAGGTTTGGAGTGTGGAACTAGGGTTTAGGGTTTAGGGTTTAGGGTTTACGCGGCACAGTGACGGTGACCTTCTCCGCGTTGACCTTCACCAAAACCTCCGTCCCGTTGGGGCTTCCCAAACCCTCAGCAGAAGACGCCCTGAGCACACCCTAAACCCTAAACCCTAAACCCTAAACCCTAAACCCTTTCGAATAGGCGCAGGAGAAGGTTTCCCGCACTCCCTCCGCCCTAAACCCTAAACCCTAAACCCTAAACCCTAAACCTTGCTGGCCGTCCTGCGGCGAGCGCAGGAGCCCGTGTTGCCCTTGCAGCCGCTGCGCCACGCACAAACCCTAAACCCTAAACCCTAAACCCCAAACCCTGCGCCCCAAACCCCAAACCCTAAACCCTAAACCCTAAACCCTCGCGCACAGGCTGCAGGGAAAGGCGGAGCCGCCGCTAGCCACTGCGGACTGCAGCAAACCCTTCAAAGAAAAACTTATTTGAAAAGGCCCTATTGCTGCTTGCTGCTTCCCCTGTAAACCCTCGAGGGTTTTGGGGGCTGCGCAAACCTCCACGTAGCCGCCAATGTCCTCCGCAGTCACTGGGTACACGCTGCGCCAAACCCCAAACCCTAAACCCTAAACCCTAAACCCTAAACCCTAAACCCTAAACCCTAGCTGGGCCCTTCAGACCCCCGCAGCCACTGGAGCCGCGCGCAGGCTGGCCGCGAGCAGCAGGACAACGAACAGGTCCTCGGCTCGAGGCCAAACCCTAAACCCTAAACCCTAAACCCTAAACCCTAAACCCTAAACCCTAAACCCTAGCTCACTTGCCAGTAATGCACTCCACCGGAGTCGAAACCCCCGACGCCTTAATTCGGCTCCAAGTGAAGTGACACTCAGGGGTCACGTCCAGAGTGGGGTTTCCGTTTTCTGCACAAACCCTAAACCCTAAACCCTAAACCCTAAACCCTAAACCCTAAACCCTAAACCCTAAACCCTGCGTCTCAGCCTGCGCTTCTGCGGCGCTGCTGTTTGCGCCGGACGTTCCGTTTTGCTGCTTGGCGGCGTTTGTTGAAATTAAAATTTAATTATTTTTCCAATTATAAATTAAATTAATTAATTTAATTAATTTAATTAATTTAATTTAATTAATTTAATTAATTTAATTAAATTAATTAAATTAATTTAATTTAATTACCATCAGCTGCGAGCGCCAAAGCCACCAAATTGCCTCTTGCTGCTCCTCCCCCTTTTGTCTCTTTAACAGAAAGACAAAAGTTGCCATCTCCCCACACTCTAGTTGCTGCTGCTGCTGCTGCTGCTGCTGCTGCTGCTGCTGTGGGCCCCGCTGCTGCTGCTGCTGCTGCTGCAGCAGGGTCGCCCGCCGCAGCAGCGCCCGCAGCAGCAGCAGCACACGGAGAAGGAGGCAGCAACGCTCCGGGGATCGATGGGATCGATGGGATCGATGGGATCGATGGGATCGATGGGATCGATGGGATCGATGGGATCGATCCCAAAGACACGATCCCAGGAAGTGCATGCGGGGCGGAAGACAGCGCGTGGCCAGCAGCAGACACGGCAGACCGCCACAGCAGCTCCCCGCCTGCACACCAAACCCTAAACCCTAAACCCTAAACCCTAAACCCTAAACCCTAAACCCTAAACCCTGGGGAACGCAGGGGCCGAGGTGCCTCTCTAAGCATGCGCTGCTGGAGCGCGCGCAGCGGCGACGGGGGCCCAGGGTTTCGTTGCTGCCGCACAGGGTTTAGGGTTTAGGGTTTAGGGTTTAGGGTTTAGGGTTTGCGGACTTGACTTCACGTGCTCCCCAAGCTCCGAAACCGCCACCGTCAAAACCCTCCCAATCTTCTGAGGGTCCAGAGCGGCGTGGGGGCCCCTGGGGGCCCCCCGGGGGCCCCCGGGGGCCCCGGGGGCCCCGGGGGCCCCCGGGGGCCCCTCTGAGCTGCTGCTGCGCAGCTGAGACCCCAGGGGGCCCCCAGTACCCTCTCCAGGGGGGCCCCCCAGCCTCAGGGGGCCCCTGCCAGCGACAACAAACTCTGTGCTTTCATCTGAGACGAGGGACTTGCAGCCGGTGAAGAGGGACATGGGAGCAGAAACCCTAAACCCTAAACCCTAAACCCTAGATTGGCGGTTTGGCGACGGGCGGCGGTCCCCGGAGAAGGAGCCCCGCGAGGGCCGACAGAGGCAGAAACTCAGCAGCGTTGAGCTGCAGGGGCCTCTGTCGAGGGTTTAGGGTTTAGGGTTTAGGGTTTGGGGCCCAGGGTTTAGGGTTTGGGAAGTTCAGGATGAGTCTCAGGCCGCCTCCAAGCGGGTCGCGTTCGGCGCTGCGGAGGCCTTCTTTTCTTGAAATTAATTGCTTAACATTAAATAATGAATAAAAACAATTAAATAAAACTTTAAAAACAAAAAAAAGATTAATTTGGCGGCTGCGGAGGCGGCGGCGGCCGCCGCAGACGACTGCGACGAAGGCGGCAGTTGAGGTGTATGTACACCTCAGCACTCAAGGCGCCGCAAAGCTCAAATTAATTCGTTTTTCTTTTCCCCATTTAAATTAAATTTACTTTTAATTTTATTTCTCCAATTTTCGCCGCTTTCGGCGTTTCCAGACGAAGAGAACGAGTCGGCAGCAGCAAACCCGCGAGCTGTCTGTACACCTCAGCAGCCCGGCCGCAACAGCAGCTTCTGGAATTTGAATTTG
>NW_013653524.1:15000-39267 GCF_000499385.1 Eimeria necatrix
CTGCGTCTGGCTCTTCAGCAGCAGCAAGAATGGGCTGTGGGGCTGTCTTTGCATAAGCTCTGGAAATAAAAGTAGAAGTCCAAGTTAGTTTGCTGCTGCTGTCGACTCCCTTGAGGAAGGCCTGCGCGTCGGTGGCCCCGGGGAGCTGCTGCTGCTGCTGCTGCTGCTGCTGCTGCTGCTGCTGCGGCGTGGGCACCAGGCGCAGCTGCTGCAGCAGCTGCAGGCTGCGGCTGCTGCTGCTGCTGCTGCCCCGCTGCTCGGGAAGCGGCGGCAGTTTTGTTTTTTGAGTTTCTTCAAAAAGTTTTTCTTTTTCTTTTAATTTAATTCTTTTTCGGACAAGTCGGCCATCTGCTGCTTCCACGAAGCCCTGCGGCAGCGCGTCGCCCGCGAAAATGTTTTGCTGCTGCTGCTGCAGCAGCAGCTGCTGCTGCTCGTGTTCTTCCCGTTCCTGCTGCCGCCGCGACGCCTTTGCTGCTGCTGCTGCTGCTGCTGCGGGCCCCGCCGCCAGCCGCGCGAAGCCCTTCCCCCGCGCTGCTGCTCCTGCTGCTGCTGCTGCTGCTGCAGCGGGAGCAGCAGCAGCAGCAGCAGCAGCAGCAGCAGCGCGCGAGAAGCACACGCGCAGCAGCCCGTCCGAGCAGCAGCAAACCAAATCTCCCGTGTCTGCATGCCACTGAATTGCTGTTGGTGCTGCAGCAGCAAACTCAACAGCAAAAGCTGCTTTCCCCGTTTTGCTGCAGTACCCCCGCAGCTCCCCGCAAAACCCCCGCCGCCGCCCCCGCTGCTGCTGCTGCTGCTGCTGCTGCTGCTGCTGCTGCTGCTGCTGCTGCTGCTGCTGCTGCGTGGCCGTGCAGACGAAGCGGCCGCAGGGAGAAACAGCAACTCCTTGCTGCGGAAAAGCTGTTGGCAAGTTTGGAATTCGAAAAACTTCTTTTGAAAACTTTCGAAGATCAAAAAGACAAAGAGATCCGTCAAGTCCTCGGGTGTACAGACACCTGCCGTCAGCAGCAAAGGCCATGGCAGCAACCCCACACTCGGTGTCTCGGGGCGCCGCGGCCATGCCCATGAAGCGGCCCCGCCGCTGCTGCTGCTGCTGCTGCTGCTGCTGCTGCTGCTGCAGCAGGTGGGCGGGGGGGTGCGCGAGGCGCAGGATGAGGTCGGGTTTGCTGCTGCGCGCTGCTGCTGCTGCTGCTGCTGCGCCCCACAGCTGCAGCGAGCCGTCGCTGCAGCCGGCGACGACGGCGTTTGCTGCTGCTGCTGCTGGCGCGTACAAGCAGCAGCAGCAAGTGCAGTTGTTGCTGCAGCAGCCCCTGCTGTCGAGGGCCTTCAAGCAGCAAACTGCTGCCAAGGACTGGTCCATGCCGCAGCAAGGACCCCACAAGTCCCACAACCTGCAAGTCCCATCTGCTGCTGCTGTCAGGAAGCAGTTTGCTGCAGCAGCATGGAAGCAAATATCCCGGACTGCATGCGTGTGGCCCTTCGTGCTGCTGCAGTCCCTGATGTACTGGTCGCCCCGCGTGGTTTGCTGCAGCAGCAAACCCTCGCTGCTCAGCAGGTAGCAGCAGCTGCTGCCGCTGCTGACCCCCAGCAGCCCCCTGCTGCTGCTGCTGCTGCCGTACGCCAAGCAGCAAATCCGCTGCTGCTGCTGCACACTTACCGACTTGTAATAATCCAAAGTCCGCAAACTCCCCGCAGAATTCAAGTCAAACAAACGCACCACTCCGTCCGCGCTCCCGCTCGCCTGCAGCAGCAGCAGCAGCAGCAGCAGCAGCAGCAGCAGCAGCAGCAGCAGCAGCAGCAGCAGCAGCAGAGCCGGCGGCGAAAACGGCATGGAGATACAACAGGCGGTTGACGCGCTGCAGCAGCAGCAGCAGTGCCGCTGCTGCTCTACGTGGTGAAGTGCGGCAGCAGCAGCAGCAACACAAAGGAAAGACACGCTACCAGCAGCAGCAGCAGCAGCAGCAGCAGCAGCAGCAACAACAGCAGCAGCAGCAGCAACAGCAGCAGCAGCAGCAGCAAAGCGAGGAAAAGGAGAAGCAAAAGAAAGGCACCACTGCAGATACACCGCAGCCTCCCAAAGCAGCTGTCAGTACACTTCAAATCCGTCATAAACAATTCAATTTAATTAATTTAATTAATTTAATTTAATTTAATTAATTTAATTTAATTAATTTAATTTAATTAATTTAATTTAATTTAATTTAATTAATTTAATTAATTTAATTTAATTAATTATTTATTTGCAAAGAAATACCAAATGGGTCCCAGCGGCCGAAAGGCGAAAAGCCGTGGTGGATGTGGGGCCGTGGCAGTCCAGCGAGAAGCGGCCATACAGAGGCAGTTCTGCTGCTGCTGCTGCTGCTGCTGCTGCTGCTGCTGCTGCTGAGTCTGCTGCTGCTGCTGCTGCTGCTGCGTCTGCTGCTGCTGCTGCGTCTGCTGCTGCTGCGTCTGCTGCGCCTTCTCGCCAGCCAGCAAACACCGGGGACAGCCACGGGTCCAACTCCTCATACAAGCCTGTGTTCACCAGCTTGCTGCTGCTGCTGCTGCTGCTGCTGCTGCTCGCAGCAGCAGCAGCAGCAGCAGCATCTGCTGAAGGCTCTCTCTTCGTGAGAGAGTCGAGGGCCCTGCTGCTGCTGCTGCTGGCGCGCGTGCTGCTGCTGTTGCTGCGCTTCCCGCTGCTGCTGCTCCTGCTGCTCTTTTTGCTGCGCCCCTTCGGCTGCAGCAGCAGCTCGCCCCCGAAGCTGGAGGGAAGGCCCATAGCAGCAAGAGCAGCAGCAGCAGATTCGTCAACTGCAACATCATCTTCTTCGCTTTCCTCAGACTCTGCTGCTGCTGCTGCTGCTGCTGCTGCTGCTGCTGCTGCTGCTGTGGGAAGGTCCTCCGGGTCTTCTTCTTTGCAGCTTCTGAGGCCTCGCGGTGCTGCTGCTGCTGCTGCTGCTGCTGCTGTGCTCAACGGCCGCGGGCCGAAGCTGTCGTCGTCGCTGCTGCTGCTGTCTTCTGCAGCAGCAACTGTGCGTCGTGCTGCTGCTGCTGCTGCTGCTGCTGCTGCATGCCGCTGCTGCTGCTGCCGGTCCTTAGCTGCTGCAGCGTAGCTGCTGGTTTCGCGCAGCCGCCGCATTTCATCTTCGTCGCTCGACATGGTGCTGCAGGTGCTGCTGCTGCTGCTGCTGCTGCTGCTGCTGCTGCTGTTGCTGCTGCTGCTGCTTCAGTTGCCGCAGCTGCTGCTGCAGCTGCTGCTGCCTTTTACTCTGCTGCTTCTGCTTCTGCTGCTTCGTGGCTGCCGTGTTTGTCCCCGAAGTGTCACCGACTGCTCTTCCCGACACTGCTGCTGCTGCTGCTGCTGCTGCTGCTGCTGCAGCTCGGAAGTGCTGTTTGGATACAGGGATTGCTGCAGCAAGGAGGAAGCAGCAAAAAACAAAAAGAAAAACGGAAGGATTTGGAAGATTATGAGGCGTAATAGCTGCTGGCGGTGCTGCAGCAGCTTCTGCTGCATGCGCAGGAGCACAGCAGCAGCAGCAGCGGCTGCTGCTGCTGCTGCAGGTCCACCCCTGCTGCTGCTGCAGGTCCACCCTGCTGCAGGTGCTCGGATAAACGTGCAGCGCAGAAATCTTTAATTTGAATTGGCTTTTATAAGTTATCGAGCAGCTAGCTAGACTGCTGCTTATTAGCAGCAGCAGCAGCAACAGCAGCAGCAAACAGCTGCTAGAACGGGCGAGATGAGCCTGCTGCTGCTGCTGCTGCCGCTGCTGCTGCTGCTGCTGCTGCAGGTCATGCTGCGACTCGCTTAAGATCCCATTCTCTCAGTCCTCTTTTTTGCTGTAGCGCAGGTGTCGCCGCTGTGCTGCTGCTGCTGCCGCTGCTGCATGTGTTACAACTGACTCGCAGCAGCAACAGCAGCAGCAGCAGCAGCAGCAGCAGCAGCAGACACAGCTGACGAAGCAGCAGCAGGCCTTAAAACCCCGAAACCTTCTCGGGCTCACCTGTAATGTAGCAGCAGCACGTAATTCGACACACACTTGAGGCAGCAGCAGCAGCTGCTGCTGCAGCAAGAGCAGCTATAGCAGCTGCTGCTTCAGCAGCAGCTGCTTCAGCAGCAGCTGCAGCAGCAGCTGCTGCAGCAGCAGCAGCTTCCACTGTAGCAACACTGCAGCAGCCGCAGCAGCGGCAGCGACTGTAGCAACATTCTCACCAGCTCTGGCAGCAGCAGCAGCAGCGGCGCAGCTAGCAGCAGCAGCAGCCGAACTTTTGACGCTGCTGCATTAGTAGCAGCAGCAGCTGCTGCAGACAGCAGCAGCAGCAGCAACAGCAGCAACAGCAGCAGAGGCAGCAGTTGCTGCCTCTGCACTTGCTCCACAGCAGCACCAACACTAACTGAAAATCCCGCAAGCCGAACAAAGCAGCAGCCGCAGCAGCAACTGCAGCAGCAGCAGCAGCAGCAAGCTGTGCAGAACGAACTCTCCCCGAACATCAGCAGAGCAAGCAGCAGCAGCAGCAGCAGCAGCAGCAGCAGCAGCGCCAGGAAGAGCTGCAGCAGCAGCAGCTGCTGCTGCAGCTGCCGCGTGAAGCGGCCATGCGGCCCCTTCTCTCGCAGCGTGCTGCTGCTGCTTGGATAAGGAGGAGTAATAGAAGCAGCAGCAGCAGCAGCAGCAGCAGCAGCAGCAAAAGCAGCCGGAGCAGCAGCAGAGGAATTATATGTGTCTCGGCGGAGGCTCCGCTGGCTGCTCATTTGCTGCTGCTGCATGCAGAGCAGCAGCAGCAGCAGCAGCTAGCGGACTTTTTCGAGGCCTGTGCTGCTGCTGAGAGGCAGCTATGCAGCAGCCTTTCAGCAGCAGCAGCAGCACTGAGGGCGCGGTGCACTGCAGCAGCAGCAAAAGCCAGCTGCTGCTCGTGTAGCTGCTGCAGCAGCAGCTGCAGCGCCCTGCAACAAGCCTCGGCAGCTTGCGACAGCAGCAGCAGCAGCAGCAGCAGCAAAGGCCTCCAGACAAGTGAGGCAGCATCAGCAGCAGCAGCAGCAGCTAGAGTTGCTGCTGCTGAGCAGCCTGGTGTCTTTTCGGACGTACAGAGGCTAGCAGCAGCAGCAGCAGCCGCTGCAGCACCGGCAGCAGCAACAGCAGCAGCAGCAGATGGAGAAGCGCAGCAGCAGCAGCCACGTCTTAGCTGTGTCAGCTGCAGCAGCAAAGAACATTTTTTGGCGCTGCTGCTGCTGCTCCTGCAGAAGCAGCAGCAGCAGCATGGTGCTGCTGCTGAGCAGTTCCAGCAGGAAGCAGCAGCAGCTGCAGCGCAGCGGCAGGCTCTTCGGCAGCAGCAGCAGCAGCTGCAGCAGCTGCAGCAGCAGATCGCCAGCAGCTTAAGGCAAGCGCAGCAGAGCGACGCAGCAGCAGCAGCTCGCTACACAGCAGCAGCAGCAGCAGCAGAGGAATCCCTGGAGGCGGTTCAGGCTGCTGCTGCTGCTGCAGCACAGCGCCGGCAACAGCAGCACCGCCAGCTGCAGCAGCAGCAGCAGCAGCAGCTGTACACAGCAGCAGCAGCAGCAGCAGCAGCAGCATACACTGAAAGAAGGAGAAGCCGCATTCAGGTGTCTCTGGCCCTGCGGGCTCTGCAGCAGCTTTTGAGTGTACGTACAGCTCGTGCTGCAGCAGAGGCTGCTGCGCAGCAGCAGATCTGCTGCCGCTTTGCTTCGCTCGAGCAGCAGCTGCAGCAGCGGCTGCAGCAGCAGCAGCAGCAGCAGCAGCAAGTCCTCAGGCTCCTCAGGGTGCTGCTGCAGCACGAGTCGCTGGCCCTGCAGCAGACAGAGCGTCCTGCTGCTGCGCAGCAGCAGCAGCTACAGGCAGCGCTGGCTGCTGCTGCTGCTGCTGCTGCTCCTGCTGCTGCAGCAGCCGCAACAGGACATTCACCCGCAAATGGCTCACCGGACCCCTCCAGCAGCAGCAGCAGCAGCAGCTGCAGCGCAGCAGAGCGCTTTGCTGCTGCTGCTGCTGCAGCAAAGCAGCAAACCGAAAGGACAAGAAGCAGCAGCAAAACTGCAAAGCTTGTGCATGCGCTGGCGCAGTCTGTGGCTGAGGCTTTGGGGGAGTATGTTCGGCAGCTGCGCGTTGCTGCTGCAGCAGCAGCAGAGCAGCAGCAGCAGCAGCAGCAGCAACAGCAACACAAGTACACAGACGTGCAGCGGCAGCTGCAGCAGCGCATGTCCCCTCCGCAGTCGCCGCAGGGGCTGCTGCTGCTACTGCAGCAGCAGCAGCAGCAGCAGCAGCAGGCAACAGCCGCCGCTGCCACTGTCAGATGGGCAGAGTATGCAAGCGCTTGCAGAACAGCAGCAGCAGCAGCAGAGCAGCAGCAGCAGCAGTGGAACGACGCAGCAGCACAGCTGCAGCTTCGGGTAGTGCCGCAGCTAGAAGTAGCAGCAAGCAAACTCAAAACAGCAGCCCTGCTGCTGCAGCAGCTGCAGCAGCAGCAGCGGGCGTCAGCAGCACAGACAAAGACCTTGCAGCCGTCGCCTCCTGATGCTGCTGCTGCTGCTGCTGCTGCTGCTGCAGATGGAGGGCTCGGCTGTTCTGCTGCTGGCGCTGCTGCTGCCTGGAGCAGCAGCAGCAGCACGCGGGGCTCGGTGCCTCTAGATGCTGAGGGGACTTCTGGGAAGCAGCAGCAGCAGCTGCAGCAGCAGCAGCAGCAGCTGCAAATGGAGTTTCAGGAAGAGTTGCTGCTGCAGCAGGAGCCGCCGCAGCAGCACAGAGACCAGCAGTTACTCGCAGCAGAGCGGATGCTGCATGCAGCAGCAGCAGCAGCAGCAAAGGAAGAGGCGCAGCAGCTGCTGCTGTGCCTCACGCAGCTGCGGCTCTTGTCCACAGCAGCAAGCAAAGCTGCTGCTGCTGGCTCTGCAGATCTGCATGCTGTAGCTGCAGCAGCAGCAGCAGGAGCGGAGGCAGAGCAGCAGCAGCAGCAGCAGCAGCAAGCCACTGAGCTGCTTGCTGCTGCACTCGGGGTGCCAGAAGACCAATTCGCATGCTCCACTCCAACCGCAGCAGCAGCAGCAGCAGCAGCAGCAGCAGCAGCAAGCAGTGCAGCAGTTGCTGCCAAAGACAGCGCCTTGGAGCAGTGCAGCAGCAGCAACGGAAGTATGTATAGGGGGCACTGCAGCAGCAGCAGGAAGCAGCAGCAGCATGCCGAGGTGCCTCGGCATGCTGCTGCTGCTTTCTGCTGCTGCTGCTGCTGCTGCTTTCTGCTGCTGCTTTCTGCTGCTGCTTTCTGCTGCTGCTGTGGTTTGCTGCTTCTGCTGTTTTCTGCTGCTGTTGGTGCCGTTGTGCATGCTATTGCTTCTGCTGCTGCTGCTGCTGCTGCTACTACCTCCCAATTGTGGTCTGCTGCTGTTTGTGTGTTTGCTGCTGCTGTTTCTGCTGCTGCAGCTCCGCCTGCAGCAGCACCGGCGTTGGCTTGGTGGCTGCAGAAGGTCCATATTGTCTCCAGCAGCTGCAGCAGCAGCAGCAGCTGCTGCTGCTGCTGCAGCTGCGGCAGCAATGATTCCTTTTTTGCCGGTCTGCCGCTGCTGGAGAGAGAAACGAGCCGACTGGCCCGAAAGGTTAGCTGCTGCTGCTGCTGCTGCTGCTGCTGCTGCCCGTGCTTTTGCTGCTGCTGCTGCTGGTGAATCCCTTGATTAAAGAACAATGTGGCAGTGCTTGTTCCATCGATCTCGCTGCTGCTGCTGCTGCTGCTGCTGCGGATTTCGCTGCTTCCGCCATAGGCCAACACGCGGGCGCGGCAGCAGCAACAGCAGCAGCAACAGCAGCAGCAACAGCAGCAGCAACAGCAGCAACAGCAGGGCAGCAGACGCAGCAGCTGCTCGGATGAGTCCTACTTGCGTGGCCCTACTTACAGCAGAAGCAGCAGCTTCGAGAGCTACGGCTTCGCAGCGAGCAGCAGCAGGCGCAGCAGCAGCAGCAGCAGCAGCAACAGCAGCAGCAGCAGCAACAGCAGCAGCAGGAGAAGCAGCAGAGGACGGCGAAGCAGCAAAATGGACTTCTCCTCACCCCTCCAGCAGTACCCCAGCGGGCCGGCAGCAGCAGCAGAGCGAGAAGACACGCCAGCAGCAGCAGCAGCAGCAGCGTCAGCACCAGCAGCAGCAGCGCCAGCAGCAGCAGCGCCAGCAGCAGCAGCAGCAGCACCAGCAGCAGCAGCAGCAGCAGCGAGAAGTCTTGTCGTCAGCGCCAGCTCTCCTGCTCTTGTTTCGTCTTCATCTGAGTCTGATTGGGTGCGCGGGACAGCAGCAGCAGCAGCAGCAGCAGCAGCAGCAGCAGCAGCAGCAGGGCCTGCAGCTGCTGCTACGCTAGAGGGCGACAGCGTGTCTTTGAGAGATTTGGACTCCCTGAAAGTCTTGAGTTTCAATTTGGCTTCCTCAACAGAAGCCTCAACAGCTCCTGGTGCTGCTGCTGCTGCTGCTGCTGCTGCTGCTGCTGCTGCTGCTGCTCCTGTGGCCGGCAGCCGCGGCACTGCAGCGCCAGCAGCAGCAGGCCATAAGCCGCGCAGCAGCAGCAGCAACAGCAACAGCAGCAGCTGCAGCTCGTCCCTGTCGCTGGCTGACGAGCGAGCCCCAGGCGTCGGCCTCCTGGAGCAGCAGCAGCAGCAGCAGCAGCAGCAGCAGCAGCAGCAGCAAACTGCAGCAGCAAGTGCCCAGCCCCCCCTAAGAGGAATGTTTTCTGGCCCCTTTATTTGGTCTTCGCGATTTCGCAGAGAAGCGCAGCTCTCTTTGGACGGACGCCGTGCTGCAGCAGCAACGGCAAGTGCTGCTGCTGCTGCTGCTGCTGCTGCTGCTGCTGTTGCTGCTGCTGCTGCTGCGGGGTTTAGTTGCCGCTGGGGGTTGTGCGTTGGTGCGCGAGGCAGCGAAGGGTTGCTGCTTCTGCGGCAGAGTTCACAGTCGACTTTGCTGCTGTTGCTGCTGCTGCTGCTGCTGCTGCTGCTGCTGCTGCTGCTGCTGCTGCTTGTGCTGCTGCTGCTGCTGCTCAGGGCGGGCCACTGCGGTCCCTGCGATCGGAAGGCGACAGCAGCTCTTGGTCAGCTGCTGCTGCTCCTGCTGCTGCTCCTGCTGCTGCTGCTGTTCCTGCTGCTCCTGCTGCTCCTGAGGCTCTGCGGCAAGATGAATTTCTTCAGAGGTAAAACCCTGCAGCAGCAGCAGCAGCAGCAGCAGCAGCAGCAGCAGCAGCAGCCGCAGAACTACTGGCAGCTTCAGTAGCCGCAGCAGCAACGGACACTGCGGCTGCTGCCAACGATGCCGCTTGGCTTCTGCTGCAGCAGCTCTCGCAGGTTGTTGGTTCCTAGGGTTTAGGGTTTAGGGTTTAGGGTTTAGGGTTTAGGGTTTAGGGTTTACGAATGCCATTGCAGGTTCGGGATTCGCGATTTCGTGCTGCAGTCGTACAGCTGCGCCCTTAGCAGACGCATACTGCTCCAGGTGCTGCTGTTGCTGCTGCTGCTGCTGCTGCTGTTGCTGCTGCTGCTGCTGCTGCTGTTGCTGCTGCTGCCGAGGGTTTTGTTCTTGAGCGCAGCAGCCACAGTACAGCTTCGCCTGTAGCCGCCGCGGCTCCGGGTCAGGGTTTAGCGCCCCCTAGGGTTTAGGGCGTAGGGTTTAGGGTCTAGGGTTTAGGGTTTAGGGTTTAGGGTTTAGGGTTTAGGGTTTGGGGTTTGCAGGGCCGCTTGTACGTGACGCAAAGCCGCCTCGCGTTTGTTTCTCTTTTCAACGAAGCAACTTTATTTGGTCAAGAAACAGTTTTGCTGTTTGACTTCTTGAATGTTGCTGCCATCAAGTACTTCCAAACCCTAAACCCTAAACCCTAAACCCTAAACCCTAAACCCTAGGCCCTCCGGCGTAAACCCTCGGCCCTGCGGAGCCAGCGCCGCGAAGCTCGAGGCTGCAGCCGCTGCAGCGTTTTCACTCCTAAACCCTAAACCCTCAACTGCCCCCTGGACTTAAATGCTCAAACCCTAAACCCTAAACCCTAAACCCTAAACCCCAAGCCTTAAAATCCTCCTTAGGCGCTTTCTCTCCCAGCGGGGCCCTTTGCCACTGGTCGTTGCCGAAGTAGACAGGGCGGAGGAGGGTTTAGGGTTTAGGGTTCAGGGATTAGGGCTTAGGGTTTAGGGTTTAGGGTTTAGGGTTTAGGGTTTAGGGTTTAGGGTTTGGCTCAGGAAGAGGACGAACGCCATTTTCTTCGACAACAGCATCGAGTTTGAGTTGGAGAATGGAGAGAGGCATTTCTTTGCCACTTTTATCAACAGAGACAAAGTTCGTTATTCGCTCTTTTAGGGTTTAGGGTTTAGGGTTTAGGGTTTAGGGTTTGGGATTCTGGGCGCTTCACTCGGTTTTCAGTATCCCTTGCGTTGTATACGCTATTGCTGCTGCGGTTGCTGCTGCCGTTGCTGCTATTGCTGCTGCTGCTGCTGCTGCCGTTGCTGCTATTGCTGCTGCTGCTGCTGCTGCCTTGGTGGCGGCTGCTGTTGCCATCAATGCTGTTGCTGCTGCTGCTGCTGCTTTTGCTGCTGCTGCTGCTGCTGCTCTTGGGGGACTTCTTTTCTTCTATATCTTGCTGCTTTCAACTTCCCGTTGCAGTTTGCGTCGAACCCTAAACACTAAACCCCAGAGCTATCCTGCCTCTTCTGAAGTTTCTTGGTGCCAAGGGTTTAGGGTTTAGGGTTTAGGGTTTAGGGTTTAGGGTCTAGGGTCTAGGGTTTGTGGTGTTCAGGCCTACGACTTTATAGTCGCGCTGTGGGAAATCTACAAGAAGATAGCGAAGCACGTAAGAGACAAAGCTGCCTTCTGCTTACTAGAATGCAGGGTTTAGGGTTTAGGGTTTAGGGTTTAGGGTTTAGGGTTTATGGTCGGGGGTTTGGGGTTTGATGGCGGTTTTTAGGGTTTGAGCTTAACGGCCCCATCTGCAATTTCTGAGGAAGCAGCAAAGACGGAAAAGAAGAGGGAGAGGAAGCTGAACATGCAGGAGGTGCTCAGCTGCTGCTGCTGCTGCTGCTGCTGCTGCTGCTGCTGCTGCTGCTGCTGCTGTTTCTGGTGCTGCGTAGCTACTGCTGCACTCGTGCTGCTGCTGCCTGCGTCCAGGTTTCTGAAGCACGCCCGTACCCAACTGCAGCAGAGGTTGAAGCAGCAACAGCAGCAGCAGCAGCAGCAGCGGGGGACGACCCTGCAGCAGCAGCAGCAGCAGGAGCTGCAGCAGCAGCAGCAGCAGCAGATCTGCTGCGGCCTCTAGAAGAAAAGGGCAGCAGCTTTACTTGCGACGTTTCTCTCAAGGAGATTCTTGAAGCAGTTGTGCTGAACCCCGAGACAAGCCCCCTCACGAGGTTTGCTGCTGCTGCTGCTGCTGCTGCTGCTAGTGCTGCTGCTGCTGCTGCTGCTGCTGCTGCTGCTGCTGCTGCTGCTGCTGCCTGTGTTGTTGCTGCGTCTGCTGGAGCTTTTGCAGCTGTGGTTGCTGCAGCTGCTGATGCCATTCTTGCTGCTGCTCTTGCTGAGGCAGCTGCAGCTATGGATGTTTGCTGCAGCAGTTTCTGCTGTTGGTTTTCCTCCTTCCTTATTGCTGCTGTTGCTGCTGCTGCTGCTGCTGCTGCTGCTGCTTCAGCGCTTTGAAAGAGAAGGAGGCAAAAATCCCCCAGCCTTTTCAGCCCTGGCGGCGCTGCAGCAGCAACGGGAAAGCCAGCAGCAGCAGCAACGAGAAGGCCAGCAGCAGCAGCAACGAGAAGGCCAGCAGCAGCAGCAACGAGAAGTCCAGCAGCAGCAGCAAAACCGAATCGTTCAAACCTGCTGCAGCAATAGAAGAGGGCCTCGAGCGGGACCCTGCTGCTGCGTTTGCTGCAGCAGCAGCAGCAGGTGGTGCAGCAACACCAGCGGACGGAGTAGCAGCAGCAGGCACAGCAACAGCAGCAGATGGAGCAGCAGCAGCAGCAACAGCAGCAGCTGCTGCTGCTGCAGCAGAGGAGGCCGAGATCAGATGCCCCAAAAGAGGAATTTTCAGCGGCCGCTTTTTCCAAATTTCTCGAGAGCTGGACGCCGACATCAAATGTCCGATTCGCTAGGGTTTAGGGTTTAGGGTTTAGGGTTTAGGGTTTAGGGTTTAGGGGCATGCGGTAATGCTCGCTGCTTTCGGAGCTAAGGGTTTACTGGTTGGGTCTATGTGAGTGCCAAGGGTTTAGGGTTTAGTGTAAATGCACCTGTGTCCCACTGCCTGGGGTTTTGGAGCTTAGGGTTTAGGGTTTAGGGTTTAGGGTTTAGGGTTTAGGGTTTAGGGTTTGTGCTGCTGGATCTTTCGAAGTTAAGGGTTTACGGTCTCGTGTCTGCGCTGCGCACCTCGCCTGCTGCCTGCGCAGCATCTCTGCGGCCAGACCTGAGGGTTTAGGGTTTAGGGTTTAGGGTTTAGGGTTTAGGGTTTGCGTTTCAGTGCCGGAGTCTTCGCTGACTCGGATCTTGGGCCTGCCGTCTCGGGGTTTGCTGCGGGAGCGCTACTGCTGCAGTGTATGTACACCCCAGCTGCTGCTGCTCGACATCTGCAGCAGCCTTTCGGGGCCTCCGTATTCAGAGACTTTCTTTTTGCGGCAGCGGCTCAAGTTCGTGGCTTTGAACTCCCCAGCAGCCCTGGGATCGGGCGATCCCAGGCCCCACAACCCCGGGATCGTCTTGGGATCGGGCGATCCCAGGCCCCACAACCCTGGGATCGTCTTGGGATCGGGCGATCCCAGGCCCCACAAGCCTGGGATCGTCTTGGGATCGGGCGATCCCAGGCCCCACAGTCCTGGGATCGTCTCGGGATCGGGCGATCCCGGCGACGGCCCGCAGGGGGCTGGCGATCCCGGGGGCGGGGGCTGTGGGATCGTCTTGGGATCGGGCGATCCCAGGAGTGGGATCGTCTTGGGATCGGGCGATCCCAAGTGTGGGGTCGCTGGGATCGCCTTGGGATCGGGCGATCCCAGCGGGGAGGCGCCGCCGCCCCGCAGCCAAATTGACTTCGAGTACGAAGTGGTCATTACTGTCCCCTCCTTCTTCCAGGTCAGCTAGCTCCGCTAGCTAGCTAAGTCAAGCAGTGGCTAGCTAGCTAGCTAGCTAGCTAGCTAGCTAGCTAGCTAGCTAGCTAGCTAGCTAGGCAGCTTGTTATCCAGCTAGCTAGCTAGCTAGCCAGCTAGTTAACCAATTCGCTAGCTACTCACTTCGCCGTTCGAGGTAGCTAGCTAGCCAGCTAGCTATCAACCTAGCCAGATAGCTAGCTAGCTAGCCAGCTAGCTAGCTAGCTAGCTAGCTAGCCAGATAGCTAGCTAGCTAGCTAGCTAGCTGTAGTCTCTTGTCTTTGGTTGGTTTCAGGGGAAGATTAGGGGCGACAGCATTCGCGAGCTAAATGAAGGAATGAAAATTCTGAAAATTCTTAAAGGGTTTGTGAAAGAAGCTCTTGCTGCTCACATCAGCAGCAGCAACAATGCAGCAGCAGCAGCAGCAGCAGCAGCAGCAGCAGCAGCAGCAGAAGCAGACGCAGCGGGGGGGAGTGCTCTTGCCGCTGCAGCGGAGGCTGCCGCTGCAGGTGAAGAACAAATTGCTGCTGCTGCTGACGAAGAGGCCGGCACTGCTGCTGCTGCTGCCAGCTCCCCAGCAGCAGCAGCAGCAGCAGCAGCAGCAGCAGCAGCAGCAGCAGCAGAGGTGTTCCCAAGGCAGCAGCTGCAGCTTATAGAGATACTTGCTGCGGTGTACAGGCAGCTCCTTGCTGCGCTGCAGCAGATTCTGCCGTCTTCGCGATACGAATGTAAAACCCTAAACCCTAATTCTAAACCCTAAACCCTAAACCCTAGCGCGCAAACCCTAGGTCGCAGTTCTTCAGCTGCTCCCGAGGAAGGCCTCAATCGGGCTAAACCCTAAACCCTAGGGTTTGGGGCTGGCGCTGGGGGTTTAGCGGCAGGATCTAGGGCTTAGGGTTAGAGTTAGGGTTTAGGGTTTAGGGTTTAGGGTTTAGGGTTTAGGGTTTAGGGTTTAGCTGGCCCGCCCCAAGTTTTTTGTTCAACAGCAGCAACAGCAGCAGCAGCAGCGCCCGCGGCAGCAACATTCGCAGTAGCAGCAGCAACAGTAGCAGCAGCAGCAGTAGCAGCAGCAGCAGCAGCAGCAGCAGCAGCAGCAGCAGCAACACTGAATGTTTTGGCTGCCGCTGCTGCTCCAACGCCACCGAAGGCATAGGGATTTTCTATTTTATAAGCTGCAGCAATATGTGTCTCTCTGCAGCTAGCTGCAGCTAGCTGCTGCTAGCTGTAGCTAGCTGCAGCTAGCTACAGCTAGCTACGGCTAGCTGCAGCTAGCCGCAGCTAGCTGCGGCCATTTGCAGCTAGCTGCAGCTAGCTGTAGTTATTTGTAGCTATCCCCAGCCATTTGTGGCTGCTGCCTGTAGCTAGCTGTGGCTAGCTGCAGCTAGCTGCAGCTAGTCCCAGCTAGCTGCAGCGGCTAGCTAGCTGCAGCAAACTGGCTGCAGCTAGCTGGCTGCAGATAGCTAGACCTGCTTTTGGCCAACTGCAGCTCCTCGCAGCTAGCTGTGGCTAGCTGCAGTTCTTTGAAGCAATCTGTAGCTAGCTGGGCCCGGCCATGGCTAGCTGCGGGTCTCTGTGTTTGGCTGTAGCTAGCTGGGACTGGAGTGGGTAGACTAGCTAGCTGTGGCTAGCTGTAGCTAGCTGTGGCTAGCTGTAGCTAGCTGTGGCTAGCTGTAGCTAGCTGTGGCTAGCTGTAGCTAGCTGTGGCTAGCTGTATCTAGCTGTGGCTAGCTGTAGCTAGCTGTGGCTAGCTGTAGCTAGCTGTGGCTAGCCGTAGCTAGCTGTGGCTAGCCGTAGCTAGCTGTGGCTAGCTGTAGCTAGCTGTGGCTAGCCGTAGCTAGCTGTGGCTCTTTGCTGCAAGCTGTGCCTAGCCGCAGCTAGCTGCGGCTAGCTGCAGCTAGATGTAGCTGATTGTGATTAGCTGCGGCTAGCTAGCTACAGCTAGCTGCAGCTAGCTGCGGCTAGCTGCTGCTAGCTGTGGCTCTGCGCAGATAGCTGTAGCTAGCTGTGGCTAGCCGTAGCTAGCTGCAGCTAGGTCAGGCACTCTCGGAAGCAGAGGCTGAGTGAGCTGCGCATGGGCGCGTGCTGCTGCTGCTGCTGTTATTGCTGCTGCTGCTGCTGCTGTTATTGCTGCTGCTGCTGTTGCTGCTGTCATTGCTGCTGCTGCTGTTGCTGCTGTCATTACTGCTGCTGCCTTCACTGCTGCTGTTGCTGCTGCTATTGCCGTCCTTGCGGCTGTTGCCGCTGCTGCTGCTGCTTTTGCTGCTGCTTCCGTTCCTGCTGCTGCAGCAGTTTCTGCTGCTGCTGTTGCTGGCAGCAGCAGCAGCAGCAGCAGCAGCAACAGCAGCAGGCCGCAGCGGGACAAGCAGCTACTTCTGAGCAGCTGTCTTTGCACATTTCTGGAAAATTAATTTTTATTTTTTATTTCTTTTTTAAATTAATTTTTAAATAAAACAAATTCAAATCCAAGTACCCCTCGCAGCAGATTTGCCCGCAGCTGCTGCTGGGGGCCCCCAAGGGGGGCCCCCAAGGGGGCCCCCAGGGGGCCCCCAGGGGGCCCCCCTGGGGCCCCCAGGGGCTTCCTGGGCCCCCCCTTTTGCTTTTTTATTTGCCAAAGGGGGAGAATTATTTAGTTGAACTGCAAACCCTAAACCCTAATTGGTGGTTTGAAAGTGGAAGACAGTCCAGTGGCTCGGAGGCTCGCCGGGAAACCCCAAACCCTAAACCCTAAACCCTAAACCCTAAACCCTAAACCCTCAATTTTCTGCAGCGGTGTTTCAAATTCTCAGACCTCTTCAGCGAAGCAGGGGGCCCAGAGCTTCTTTGAGCTGCTTGCTTTGCTGCTGCGCACTGGGGCGGCTGCCACGAGCAGCAGCAGCAGTAGCAGCAGCAGCAGTAGCAGCAGCAGCAGCAGCAACAGAAGCAGCAGCAGCTGCTGCTGCGGCAAAAGGAGCAGCAGCAGCAGCAACAGCAACTGAGAGCAGGGCTCCGGCAAGAAGCAGAGGCTGCAACGGCAGTTGCAGCACACTGTGGCCCCAAGTAGCAGCAGCAGCAGCAGCAGCAGCAGCAGCAGCAACAGCAGCAGCAGCAGCAGCAGCAGCAGCAGCAGCAGCAGTTGTTGGCGTGCCTAATGAATTTGCACCCCAGGATGCAGCTGCTGCTGCTTGTGTGCCCGTAAACTCGTGCGCTCTTCCCCTGTGCGTAGGGCTGGCCAGGCCCCAGGGTTTAGGGTTTAGGGTTTAGGGTTTAGGGTTTAGGGTTTGCAGAATGCGGGACCGCTTCAGAGAGCTGCAGGCCCTCGCGCTGCAGCTGCATCCAGAAGCAGCAGCACAAATGCATCAAGGGGGGGCCCCCCATGGGGGCCCCCTTGCTGACGCAGCAGCAGACTTAGAAGGGGGGCCCCCTGGGGGGCCCCCAGGGGGGCCCCCAAGAAGGGTTTTTGTGTGAGTACTTTAAAAAGGTACAAGTGCTTTCTGCTGCTCTTGCTGAGATAGGAGAGAAGACAGAACAGATCCAAACCCTAAAAGCGAAGTTGGTGGAAGCTACAAACCCTGATGAAGAGAAAGGTGCGTTTTCTAGGGTTTAGGGTTTAGGGTTTAGGGTTTAGGGTTTGGGGCGTAGGGCTTCGACGCCCGCAGCCGAGGGGTTGCAGCCACGGGAGCTTTGAGGGCGCGGCCCAGCGCGTGGGGCGCGCCCGAGGGTTTAGGGTTTAGGGTTTAGGGTTTAGGGTTTAGGGTTTAGGGTTTAGGGTTTAGGGTTTAGGGTTTGGGGGTTTAGGGTTTAGGGTTTAGGGTTTAGGGTTTAGGGTTTAGGGTTTAGGGTTTAGGGTTTAGGGTTTGTGCAGGGCGCGGGAAACACCCCCGCGTTGGT
Organism: Eimeria necatrix; assembly: GCF_000499385.1. Lineage (NCBI taxonomy): Eukaryota > Apicomplexa > Conoidasida > Eucoccidiorida > Eimeriidae > Eimeria > Eimeria necatrix. The sequence continues at coordinate 31,906 of NW_013653524.1, forward strand.
GAACAGTTTGTTGACTTCGCTGTGCAACATTTCGCCCTTCTTTAGGGTTTAGGGTTTAGGGTTTAGGGTTTTAGGGTTTAGGGTTTAGGGTTTAGGGTTTAGGGTTTAGGGGGGTTTAGGGTTTAGGGTTTAGGGTTTAGGGTTTAGGGTTTAGGGTTTAGGGTTTAGGGTTTAGGGTTTATGCAGGGCGCGGGAAACACCCCCGCGTTGGTGAACAGTTTGTTGACTTCGCTGTGCAACATTTCGCCCTTCTTTAGGGTTTAGGGTTTAGGGTTTAGGGTTTTAGGGTTTAGGGTTTAGGGTTTAGGGTTTAGGGTTTAGGGGCAGACGTGTCTCACGAGCTGCACAAGGTGATGGCGGCGGCGATGACTCTGATGCAGAAGAGCAAAAGGGCCATCGAGGGTTTAGGGTTTGAAAACACTAAATTAGCGGATAACGAAAAAGGGTTTTGCGCCAGCGAATTAAGAATTCGAAAAAACCTGCAGCAAACCCTTGCTGCTCAGCTGCAGCAGCAGCTGCAGCTGCTGCAGCTGCGGCAGGCCGAGTACAGGCTGCAGGTCCGCAAGAAGGCCGTTCGACAAGTCAAACTAGGTCCCAAACCCTAAACCCTAAACCCTAAACCCTAAACCCTAAACCCTAAGCCCTAGGTTGCAGACGCAGGCGGGCGTGCGGGAGCTCCGGAGATATTCCGCAGCAGCAAGCAACCCGCGCCAAACCCTAAACCCTAGCGGGGAGCCTATGGGGGCTGCTGAAAACGAGGGTTTAGGGTTTAGGGTTTAGGGTTTAGGGTTTAGGGTTTGGGCTGCAGTCTATCCGGAAGTGCCTGAAGAAGAAGTTGAAACCCTCGTGGACTCTGGAGAGCTCACGGCGATGACAGCCATCAAGATGAGGGTTTCCGGCGTGCGTAAACCCTAAACCCTAAACCCTAAACCCTAAACCCTAACCGCCAAGCCTTAAGCCCTAAACCCTAAACCCTGCGTTGAGCTCCCGGCTAGCGGCGCAGTTCATTTGCCCCATTGAAGGCACTTGCAGTTCCAGGAGATACGAGGGTTTAAGGCTTGGGGTTTGGGGCCTAGGCATTAGGGTTTAGGGTTTAGGGTTTAGGGTTTAGGGTTTGTGCTGCAGACGCACCAAGCCCTGCGAAATGCGACCGCCGGCATTCAAGACAAGTACCGGGACATACGCCGTCTTGAGCAAAGTTCGCAAAACCCTAAACCCTTAAACCCTAAACCCTAAACCCTAAACCCTAGCTTTTGGCCGCACTAGTTTACTAGGGCCTGACTTGTCAGGGCTAAGGGTTTACAGCAAGGAGTTCAAGTCCAATTGAGGTTTGGAAACCACTTTTTAGGGTTTAGGGTTTACCTTGAGAGCTTAGGGTTTACTCAAAAGGGTTGTTGGCCTGCTTCCAAGGGCCCAGGGCTCGCTTTGAGGGTTTAGGGTTTAGGGTTTGGGGCTTAGGGTTTAGGGTTTAGGGTTTAGGGTTTAGGGTTTAGGGTTTACGTGCAGCGGATGTTTTGGATCACCGTTATTCTGATCATCATTGCGGCCATTGTGCTGGTGCCAGTGTTTGTCACTCTTCTCAAATAGCTAAACCCTAAACCCTAAACCCTAAACCCTAAACCCTAAAAATTCCCTCCTGAGCCCTATGGGGTAGCCGTGCCTTCACCCTGGCTCGAAACCCTAGTTCCAAACCCTATCTTAAACCCTAGGGTTTGAGCTAGGGTTTAGACCCTAGCTCCAAACCCTAGCTCCAAACCCTAGCTCCAAACCCTAGCTCCAAACCCTAGCTCCAAACCCTAGCTCCAAACCCTTGCTCCAAACCCTAGCTCCAAACCCTCGAGGACTTTTGGCGGTTTTCGTTTGCTCCATTTTGATTCAAAAGTTTTCAGCCGTTGCCCCAAACCCTAAACCCTAAACCCTAAACCCTAGAGCCAGCAGAGCGGCGAGTGCCTCAGGTGCACCAGCTGCAGCAGCTGCTGCTGCTGCGGCTGCTGCTCCGGCAGCTGCAGCAGCTGCAGCAGCTGCTGCGACTGCTGCTGCGGCTGCTGCTGCAGTTGCTGCTGCGGCTGCTGCTGCTGCGGCTGCTGCTGCAGTTGCTGCTGCGGCTGCTGCTGCTGCGGCTGCTGCTGCAGTTGCTGCTGCGGCTGCTGCGGCTGCTGCTGCAGTTGCTGCTGCGGCTGCTGCTGCTGCTGCTGCTGCTGCTGCTGCTGCGCTTTTCCTAAAGCAAACCCTAAGTCCTCCAGCAGCTTTTGAGAAAACAGCAAAGAAGCTTCTCGAGGGTCTGCAGCAAGACCCCACAGGCGGCTGACCATCGCGCGGGCGCCGAACGCTGCAGCAGGCAAACCCTAAACCCTAAACCCTAAACCCTAAACCCTCGAAAGGGCGGCCCGCGTCGCTGCCGCGCGGCAGCACTCAGCAGCAGAATACACGGCGGCAAAAGTGCAGCAGCAGCAGCAGCAGCAGCAGCAGCAGCGTCTAGCCACCCCTCAGTTCTCCTTTCAGGGCTAGGGTTTAGGGTTTAGGGTTTAGGGTTTAGGGTTTTGAAGCGTACATGAATAGGGCCTCAGGGGTTTTTCTGTCTTCGCGTCAAACAAAAAAAAGTAAAGAGTTTCCAGCAGCAAAGCAGAGTACAAAGTCACAGCAGCTTTGTCCCCCGTTGCTGCTGCTGCTGCTGCTGCTGCTGCTGCTGCTGCTACTGAAGACTCATCGTCGCCGACCTTGCTGCTGCGACGCGCACGCGCGCCGCCCTGAGCTGCTGCTGCTGCTGCTGCTGCTGCTGCTGCTGCTGCTGCTGCTCTTCCAGTTGCCTCGGTGGCGCCCGAGCTGCTGCTGCTGCTGCTGCTGCTGCTGCTGCTGCTGCTGCTGCTGCTGAGGGCAGCAGCAAGAGCTGCCACCGCCGACGGATGAGCTAGCTGCCGACTTCCCCTATTTCCTTTGCTGCGGCGCAGAGCAGCAGCAACGGAACGCCCGCTCACGCTGCTGCTGCTGCTGCTGCTGCTGCTGCTGCTGCTGCTGCTGCTGGGCACAGCTCCCTGGCTGCTGCTGCCGTCCTCTCCTTGCTGCTGCTGCTGCTGCTGCGTCTCCACTTGTCGCTTCTTCCTGGGGGGCCCCCCGGGGGGGCCCCCCGGGGGGCCCCCTGCGAGCTGCTGCAGCCGGGGAGCAGCAGCAGCAGCAGCTTTGAGCTGCTGCTGCCGCAGCCACCGCCGCAGCAGCAAACTTCTTGCTGCAGTCCATTCTGTAAACATTATATCCAAAGCCCCCAAGTCTGCATGCGTTGTCAGCCGGAAAAACCTGAAACGCACACCCAAACCCTAAACCCTAAACCCTAAACCCTAAACCCTAAACCCTAAACCCTAAGCTCGCAGCCCCTAACCCTAAACCCTAATCCCGCAGCCCCTAACCCTAGTCCCGCAGCCCGTGGCACCAAACCCTAGGCCCTATAGCTGGAGCCCTTGACCCCAAACCCTAAACCCTAAACCCTAAACCCTAAATCCTCAACCGGAATCTCTTTAAACCCTTTGTCGTGGCTCTTGGCCCTAAACCCTAAACCCCAAACCCTAAACCCTAAACTCCAGACCCTAAACGCTCAACCCCAAACCCTAAACCCTGAAGCGGCGGCTCACGCTCCTCAGCCTAAACCACAAGGCCCTGGGCCCCTAATACCCAAACCCTAAACCCTAAACCCTAAACCCTAAACCCTAAAACGAGTCACTACTTAGGACGGAAAACGAAGCCAAGGGTTTAGGCTTTAGGGTTTAGGGTTTAGGGTTTAGGGTTTTGTTTCACCTCTTGGCAATCCTCTGGGCAGTCATAGCAGCACACAAGAAGTCGTCAAGGCGCAGCCCAAAGCGGGGAACTGCTGCTGCTGCTGCTGCTGCTGCTGCTGCTGGCTGCTGCTGCTGCTCTTCTGCTGCTGCTGCTGCGTCCCGGTGCAGCAGCAGCAGCAAAGGCCGCAGCAGCGCAGCAAAGCAGCAGGCAATGAGCGCTGTGAGGCTGCTGCAGCGGAAAGGCTCAACGCGGCTAAAGTCGCAGAGTGCTGCAGCAGCAGCAGCAGCAGCAGCAGCAGCAGCAGCAGCGTCTGTCCCCCCGTTTGCTGCTGCCTCCGCTGCTGCTGCTGCTGCAGCAGGCGCCTGCAGCGACAGCAGCTGCAGCCGGCTGGGCCCCACAGCGCGCAGCAGCAGCTGCTGCCCCCTCAAGGCAACAGCAACAGCAGCAGCACCTCGAGCTGTTTGCTGCTGCGCTGCAGCAAAGAAGGAGACAGCAGCAGCCCCAAGGCCTTCCCGCTGGGTCGACTTTGCTGCGCTGCTGCAGCAGCTGCTGCCTGCAGCAGCAGCAGCAGCAGCAGCAGCAGAAACCCTTGCTGCTGCAGTTTGCTGCGCTGCTGCGCCTGGCGCTGCGGGAGCTTCTTCTGCGCCTGCTGCTGCTGCTGCTGGCGATGCCCCTTCTGGGGATGTTGCTGCAGCTTCTGCTGCTGCAGCAGCAGCTCCTGCTGCTGCTGTTGCTGCTGCTGCTGCTGCTGCTGTAGCTGCTGCTGCAGCTCCGTCCTGCTGCGCTTCCGCAGCAAAGCAGGCGAGAGCAGCCAAGGGGTCCCCTGGGGGCTCTTCCTGAGCAGCAGCAGCAGCAGCAGCAGCAGCAGCAGGAGCTGCTGCTGCAGCTTCTGCTGCAGCAACTGCTGCTGCTATGTGCTGCCGCACGAAGAGGGGGCCGCAGCTCTGCAGCAAGCTGCTGCTGAGGCCCTGCAGCAAACGGCGCTTTATGCTGCCAGCAGCAGCAAGATGTGCTGCTTGGAGTTTCGAAAGCAAGTCTTTAGCAGCAAAGAGTCCCCCGAGGCACCAGGCTGCTGCTGCTGCTGCTGCTGCTGCTGTTGCTGCTGCTGCTGCTTGGGCTGCGGCCCGCTCCGGCCAAAGCAACCTGCTGCTGCTGCTGCTGCTGCTGCTGCTGCTGCTGCGGAGGCGGCGCCGCAGGTGATGCTGCAGCAGCAGCTCGTCAGAGCGCAGCCGCCGGAGAATAAAAGCTGCTGCTTTGCGGGGCAGCAAACTGCTGCAGCAGCTGCTGCACAGTGTCACTGCTGCTGCTGCTGCTGCTGCTGCTGTCTCTCCTGCTGCTGCTGCTGCAGACTCTGCTGCTGCTGCTGCTGCTGCTGCTGCTGCTGCCCCCCCTTCTGCTGGAGGAGCAGAACCAACGGGATCTGCAGCGTCTCCTGAACCTGCTGCTGCTGCTGCTGCTGCCGCTGCTGCTGCTGCTGCTGCTGCTGCTGCTGCTGAAGAGTCTCGCACCTTCTTGCCGCAGGCGTCGCAATACCTGGGGTGGACATACACCCAAAACACTTGGCGCCAAGCTGCTGCTGCAGCCTCGGGCGGAACTGCTCCCTCTTGTGCTGCTGCTGCTGCTGCTGCTGCTGCTGCTGCATCTGCTGCTGCTGCTGCTGCTGGTGTTGCTGCTGCGCTGGCTATCGCTGCTACTGCCTGCTGCTGCTGCTGCTGCTGTTGCTGCAGTGCAGCAGCAAATTTATTGGAGGCCCTGGTTGAAGAGAGCCGCCTGAGACAAAGTTCTCTGTAAGCCGCAGCTGAGAGCGCTGCTGTTGCTGCTGCTGTTGCTGCTGCTGCTGCTGCTGCTGCTGCTGCTGCTGCTGCATCACGAGCAGCTCCTTCTTCTTCTTGAGACGGCTGTTGAGCCGCCGGAGGAGCAGCAGCACGATCAGCAGCAGCAGCAGCAGAAGCTGCAGCAGCAGCAGCAGCAGCAGGGCACCCCACAGCTACGAGCAACCCCCGAACATCAGCAGCAGAAGGCAGCAAAGCAAGAAGTGTTGCTGCTAGGTATGGGCTAAGCAGCAGCTGCTGCAGCGCACTGAATGCTGCACCCCCGTTTCGCTGCTGCTGCTGCTGCTGCTGCTGCTGCTGCTGCTGCTGCTGAGCAACAGCAACCAAGACACAGTCATCGCTGTCGCTGCCACTGGGCTCACAGACACCGGGGCTTGTTTTGCTGCTGCTGCTGCTGCTGATGCTGCAGCAGCTCACTTCGCCCTCGGACCCTTTGTCCTGCTGCTGCTGCTGCTGCAGCAGCTTTCTACGGCGTGGGGCCCGGTTTCCCTTAGGGGCCACTACTCCAACTCCAACAATATCTACATCTGATTCGCTGCTGCTGCTGCTGCTGCTGCTGCTGCTGTCTTTGTTGCTGCTGCAGTGCTCGCTACGGGTGCTGCTGCTGCCGCTGCTGCGGCTGCTGCAGCTGCGGCCCCGCCTGGGCTTCCCCATGGCCGGGGCCCGCCTGCTGCTGCTCTAAAGACACATTTAAACTGCCTAAGCAGCAGCTTGCTGCTGCTGCTGCTGCTGCTGCTGCGCTGCGTCTGGGGCGTGTGTGCTGGAGGGGGCCCCCCGCGTGCTGCTGGGGGCCCCCCAAGTCGCCGGGGGCCCCCTGGTGTAGCTGGCAGCAGCAGCAGCACGGGCTTCTATTTGCTGTTCTATTAAACTAAAATAAAAGGCTAAGCGGAAGCGAAGTGGGGGCGAGTTGCTGCAGCAGCAGCAGCAGAGCAGCGGCCAGTGGTTGCGAGAAGCAGCAGTGGCGGCGCTGCTGCTGCTGGGCTGCTGCTGCAGCGCTGCGCGCAGCTTTTTTAGATTTCTGGCGGAATTGGAGTTACTTTTTGGATTAGTTTCTTTGAAATAAATAAAAGAAGAAGTTTTTTGAGGTTTTGGAGAGCGAGCGGCTGGCCGGGGCGGTGGCGGCTGGGCTGCTGCTGCGGCTGGGCGGTCTGTTGCTGCTGCTGCTGCTGCTGCTGGTGGTTCCGAGTCGCTGCTGCTGCTGCTGCTGGAAGCGCTAGAGTTGGGAGGCCGCTGAGGAGTTGAATGAAAGGGAAATTAAAAAAGAAAAAGATTTTCAATTTTAAAATCAAAAAAGGGTTTAGTTTTGGGGCAGTTGCGGCTGCGGCGCGGGTGCTTTCGGACTGGTGCGGCTGGCAGCTGCAGCAGCAGCAGCGGCTGCTCCCGCACACGGCCAGCTGCAGCAGCAGCAGCAGCAGCTGCAGCAGCAGCAGCAGCAGCGCTCAGACCGCAGCAGCAAGCTTAAAAGCTCTTTTTTGTCCAGTTTTTGTTTTCTTTTCGAAGTCTTTTCTATTTATTTGTTCAGTTTGCAAAATGGGAGAAAGTGAAACTCAGGCTTGGGACACTTCCGTCCGCGAGTGGCTGGTCGACACCGGCAGGGTCTTCGCCGGCGGCGTTGCTAGCGTGAGTTCTCCTGCTGCTGCTGCTGCTGCTGTTGCTGCTGCTGCTGCTGCTGCTGCTGCTGTTTTTGCTGCTGCTTCGCGCCTTCCGCACACCCCGCCGCGAGCCAGCAGCAGCAGCAGCAGCAGCAGCAGCTGCTGCGGCA
>NW_013653525.1:0-2384 GCF_000499385.1 Eimeria necatrix
CGTTTAAACATTAGGAGGGGTTCTGTATCGGTAGCAGCTTTACTTGTGAGCGTTTTATCTAGGCACATATTTGGTCATTTTTGCTGGTGTAGGTTGTGTACCGTGGTGGTCTGCCATTCACTGCCGTATCTGCTTTGCTTAATTTCTCATAATTTCTCGGGTCTGCACTTCAGTAGCGTTGTTCATCAAGGCAAAGCGCACGACTAGTGGCAGGGCAGAGCCCCTTACTACACACTTTTGTATACGACTTGTCACATATTGCGCACCAAACACACAGCAGGTCACCGCATTCTACTCGACGCATCGTGCACGCAGTATTGATCTAAGGCCTCAACCATACCTGTCCGTCAAAAAATCGCGTGATTTGTTTCTTTCGATAAGCGATGAGTGGTGGAGCGACAACACGCGTCGCCGCGGCAACCAGAACTACGTTACGCGCTACAACCTGTTGACTTTTCTCGTGTGTGCAGCACCTTCTTAAGTGTCCGAGAGGACCCTTGTAGCTGCGAGTTGCGAATAGAGGAGCTTCCTCCGGAAGCAGCCAGTGTTCAGCAATGCGGATTGCAGTTATTGGAATGTTCTCAATGCACTTGAAAACCACCGTGCCGCACGCAGGCGGCGCTCCACGCTGCACCTCTGGGTGTATTGTAGCATGCCATGTTCAGCAGTCGGCAGAAACCAGCCTTTGGGCAGTTGCAAAGAGCCGAACGTCCCTTAGGATATGATGCATTTTCATCGTGCAGCCCGTAAGCCTGCCCAGCGAAAGGCGCTGTTCGCGTTTGTGCCCTGCAACATGGGTGCCGCAATCTTGTTGCCTGAGCTGCTTCGTGACTCGGCCGCGTCTCTTGGCAGTTGTGAAATGCGTTGTGCTGGCAAACCAGCTTCGAAAAGTGCCGCTACGCAGTGGATTGTAGCGACATGAGTGAAGGAGGCGGACTTCGCTGCGTAGGGCAACAATGCCCTTCAGGGAATTGGACTGCTATGGCTGTTGACCCGTTCGCAGTTCGTAAGGATGTTATTTCGTGAAAGCTCATTCTAATTAGCTTCAAACGCCTGTCGGACGTGTCAGACGATGGTCGGCTCAACGTTTGAGCATTTATCTAGAGACGTATTTCGGAATGTTTTCTATTGAAGATCGTGTACGGTGGAGGCCTGCCATTCAGTATCGTGTCAACATCATTTCTCCATACACTAACGCTAATTCTTCCCTTCAATAGTGTTGCCCATCAAAGCAACTAGTGCGGTTCGCTGCAGAGCACAGAAATCGTACTCCACCCTTGCATACAGTACTCGTCTCACATTATGAATCACGCACGCTTTAGGTCCCCGTATTCTGGAAGGCGGTTTCCGTATGCAGCTTTCCTTGGTGATCTCCAGATTCCGGTTGGCTTATTTGGAGCCTACTCAACGTTTTGTGAGATGCTGGCCTGTGATTCGCTGCTGTATCTGCGGCGGTTTCGGCCTCGATGCAGTGCACGCTGCTGCGACACTAAGTGCACCACGCACATCAATGAAATGCTCTCCTAGGACGTAGCCGTTAGCTGCAGATAGAGCAGCTTCCCTTGAGAGCAGTTGATGTGCAGCAATTTCGATTGCAGTTATTGAGATATCCCTACTCCTTTTGGACCATCACACTGCAGCATGCAAGATGCGGCTGACGCTTCCCATCCTGGTCTGCTCGCTGAGCTTTGTGACTCTTGGCGTGATGCCTTCCACTCGTGCAGCGTGTACGTGTGTGCCCTGCAGAGGGGTTCGCTCGTTGGGTCCCGCAAAATTGATGCTGCACTGCTTTTGCAAGAGCTGCTTCATGACTCGGCCGCGTTACTGGACAGGTGTGAAATGCGTTGTGCTGGCAAACCAGCCCCGAAAAGCGCCGCTACGCAGTGGATTGTAGCGACATGAGTGAAGGAGGCGGACTCGCTGCGTAGGGCGACAATGCCCTTCAGGGAATTGGACTGCTATGGCTGTTGACCCGTTCGCAGTTCGTAAGGATGATATTTCGTGAAAGCTCATTCTAATTAGCTTCAAACGCCTATTGGACGTGTCAGACGATGGTCGGCTCAACGTTTGAGCATTTATCTAGACGTATTTCGGAATGTTTTCTATTGAAGATCGTGTACGGTGGAGGCCTGCCATTCAGTATCGTGTCAACATCATTTCTCCATACATTAACGCTAATTCTTCCCTTCAATAGTGTTGCCCATCAAAGCAACTAGTGCGGTTCGCTGCAGAGCACAGAAATCGTACTCCACCCTTGCATACAGTACTCGTCTCACATTATGAATCACGCACGCTTTAGGTCCCCGTATTCTGGAAGGCGGTTTCCGTATGCAGCTTTCCTTGGTGATCTCCAGATTCCGGTTGGCTTATTTGGAGCCTACTCA
>NW_013653526.1:0-2246 GCF_000499385.1 Eimeria necatrix
TCAATGGGTATACACAGCTGTTACAAGGGTGCGGGACGGCTTATCTGTTATTTTTTCACGCGGACCATATCAGATTGTAGGTTGACTGGAACTAACGTTGCACTTTGCCGACAAGAGGCGCAACCATCGTCTTGTGCTTTCGAGTAACAATGCACTATTTCGCCTTAAGTAGTATTTTGCCCTTTCCAAAAAACCCGACCTGAATATGCGGCAAGGAAGCCTCCAGGTACGTATGAACGTTTCGACGTTGGATCGACTCGTTGAATGTAGCCTTTGCAAAGATAACGAAGGGCATTTGAACATTGTTTAACCTGTGCAAAATTAGCCAGTGAGACTTACTGAAAAATCTACAAACAAAAGGATGTCGAAGATCGGGGAAATTAGACGTGTGATATGTGATTATTCAGTAGAGGGTGTCCCTGCAACAGAATGAATTTTTTTGTCAAACCGATGCATCCAGACCAGCAGCCTTCTCACCTGCGTGGCAGCAGTGCAACGTTTAGTGGTGCTTCCAGAAGTGCATGTTGTGCTGAATCGTGCATTCTTTGCCATTAGCATAGCTATGGTTTTATTTCGCCCTTCGGGAGACACATCCTGGAATTTCATAGGTAATCATTTCCTTTTAAGGATGTACGGTGTAAAATCTTGGGATCCGACCGTTTTCTTGAGCTAGCTGGTGCTGCGTTCCATCGAAAACTTCTCGTTTGCCTTCGAACGCACAAGCGCTTTTGTCGAGGGCCTAAATGCCCGAGGTTCCTTGGTTTGCACATTTCCAGGCTGTCAGTCATCAAAAACATCATCCTATGAGTTACAAGCCACTGTGCCGCTTTTAAAAGCCGTCCTTTTGCTTTTGCAGCAATAATTGCTGCTCATTGCCTCTGCTTGGCACTGTTTTCTCTTAAATGTTTTAAGCCTTGCTATGAGCTTTGAAGTGAAAACCTGCGTCAAATCTAGTAGATTTGACACATGGTTGTCAAGCAGCCGTAGTGCTCATGACAATGAAATGGAAGTCGTATATGCAGCGGCAAAAGTAAGCGTCCAGGTCTGAAGAGGTTGATGGCTCTAACGTGCTTTATGCATTCATTGCCTGATTCTGCGATTACCAACGCTATAGTGGAGCTGTTTAGAGCAAGAAAATGCTTTACATGTATCCTCTGAGCGTTCGATTTCGTAGTAGAAAATTGGGTCACGGAGCTGCTTTTGAGAAACCCACTGTTGCACGCCTACTCAGGAGCCACTTCGCACTCCCGTCGCTTCAGAAAATGGAACTTCACAATGCAGGTTTGTCTGGAGCAGTACGTTTAACAGCTCAACGTCTTTTATAGGTCAAAGGCCTGCAAGCCTAAGAAACGTTTCATTTTGCGCGCTAAGGCGCCAAAGCGTTCATGTTACACTGCAGCACCTCAGTCAGCATGACGTTTCCAGGAAATTATTTTTCATTTGGCTTTTCTAAAACCAAAATGAGAAAGATAATTTACTTTGCAATTACAAGTTTGTAGGAGCAAACAACGTACATGAGGCGCTTTTTAGCTGTAGAGGAGACACGGATGCAAGCTGGTTTTACTTCCAAGGGTCCTATGCAGCGATTCCAAACAGCGATTCAGCGCCATGCAAAGTCCAGCGCATGTAGCACATAGCCTAGACAGTTAACGGACGAGGCCCTGACTGTGAAGATTGCGGCGTGAAATGGAACCACACTCTTTCTTGTTGTTGGGCATCATCGCCTGCGAGTCTTTCCGGGACAAGGGAAGGAAGCGGCGTGTGTTGCTAAATTTATCGATTACAGTACAGTTACATATGAACAGCAAGTGTGTGGATACATGCTTCAGCTACTCAGTGTTGCTTATAATTAGAGCATAGTCTCTGAGCAGTAGGACACAAAATGGCAGTGTAATCTAGCTGTGCATGCTTCGTAGAGAGAGATATGCGTGGTTCATTACCCACGCCTGCATATGCACTGTAGCGTGTGATTGTGCAAGACGGTGCGATTCGTTTGACACTGGGGCTATGAGACCGATATTATTCTAAATTATATTCGTCTGTTTGGAGCTTTTAACCTCAGGATGCCGTCAGATGACGTGGCAAAAGAGAACTGTAAAGGCAAGTAATGCGGGATTCTGCCGATGCAGCGTTTGCATATTAGTGTATCTCAGTGCACAGAAAAAACCAGAAACGTGAGTGGACTTCTAATTGAACTCTATTGTGGTAATGCTGATGTGTGCTTACGAATGCTAAAGATTAAAGTG
>NW_013653527.1:0-2389 GCF_000499385.1 Eimeria necatrix
GATCAGACGCTCGACAAGATCCACAGCGACTCTCGTGATCGCACTGTGCAATTTAGGCAACTTTGTGGACATCCAACAACGCGAGTAGCAGAGCTATCCGATCCTAGCTGCCCATCCAAGAGAGCTTTTGGCATGTCAGTACGATGCTTGTAAGACGAAGTCGAAGCAGCACAAACCTCTCAATATAAGTGCCTTTTGTGTCCACTAAGCTCAAAAAGGCGACGCCAACAAACGCCAAGCAGCGATATCTCCAACAAGCATTTGGCCCACTGAATCGTCAGCAGCGTGCCTTCAGATCTTGAGTTTTGGCATCACAGCGGGAATGGCAAAAGCCATGGACTGAAACGCGCAGAGGCGCGTCGGGCTCTACAGGTCTATTTTACTGTAAACAGGGAGACTGCGCATTGCGTCTACATACAGGCTGCAGCGCGACAATGCAGCGTGCTTGAGCCGCTGGCCGTCTATTCTCTTGTATTCCGCAGTTAGCTGAACAGGCGCTAAGCGTGACTGTGCTGCGGCGTCGTTTGACAACTTCTATAGCATATCGTTCCAAATCGCGGCCAACTAAATACCAAAGGATGACTGCTTTGAAAAGCGTACAACGTTAGAAACATGGGCGAATAGGTTCGCTGCTTGCGTGCAAGAAAAAAGCAGTTTGTAGGATCGCTTGATGATTTCCAAAGCAGCAGGAGGCAGCCGAAGTCGAAATCCACGAGAATAGGGAGCATCACATCCTACGGAAGTTAAAGGAAAAGCGAAATGCTAAGAGCCGAATAGTGCGGCATATATATCTTATAAATAGTATTCGTAAAACGCCCTAGAACCGTCGCCTACTCCCTGCAGAATCGATACCATTGCAGTCATGGTTTAACTTCGAGTATTTATAAAATAGCACATGCCGTCGCAAATAAGTTGAATTTCTCCACAGCCTAGATGAATATTTCCTCCACGTGAGAGAAAATGTTTAACCACGGAAATTCTTGTACGCTACAAAGCACTCCTGCCTATATAGCTAGGCTCATAGCCAACATTGTTTTGCTTACTGGGTGGATAGAGCGCGATATTTAGAAAAGGGATGAACGCGTCCGACAAACGCGCTTTGCACCTCTCACAAGCATTAACACATAGACTAATCTTGTCCGAAGCGTAATGCGGCCCGCAGTGTACAACAAGAACAGTGAACGCCATCGAACTACAACAGCTGCAATCTTTCAAGGTAGACTCCATCTACGTCGAGTGGGCCCAACGAAACGGCGTTAGCAAACTCCGAACAGTAACTGTGTTTTCTCCGGACACTATCGTCGGCCACTTAATTGACGGGAGCGTTCTTTCAAGCCTGCCTCTCCAACTTCACAGCAGGCATGACACAGATGCTGGCTCGAAGAAAACTGATCTTTGTGCATATGTATGGTCTTTGTTTGCCTTGTAATCATGAAGGCGGCACCTATACATACAGGCTGATCACTCACAATGCAACATACTTGAATTGCGTGTGTTCTATCGACTTTTGAGCTGTACGAGAAGAAGCGACACACGCCCAAGCTCGAAACGCTGGAAAATTGCACTGTAGCACCCTGCAACAGGATATCAATTATCATGGAAGCAGAGAGGCATGCTTGTAGAAGCACAGCATCTCTTAAATGCTCATAATCAGCATACGCCAATGTTTATGCAGGGATCGTGGTTGCAAACAACGCCCTCCGCACAAAATTTGCAAGTCGCCATATTGATGGTTAGGTATTATATTTGCCAAATTCGCAAGAGGATTAGAAGTAGTAACCTACTCCCTGCAGAGCCAATAAGGCTTTAGTGGGCAAATGGGCTTTTCACGGATGGAGGAACCATGCCACAGCGCGAACAAAGACAAAGACTACAACGCATTATCTTCTACAGGCTGGCTAGGGAAATCTTGCACGCTGAGACAATGATCGATTCGCAACCACGCCCTGCACATCCCACAATACAGATTTGTCAACGCGTACATTCATGCCTAACACTGTATTCCTTACTGGCTGTATTCCAGGTTTCTATATTTTTGTCTTAAAATACATTCAGCAAGCCTGCGAAACACATTTTGTGTCTCGAATGAATGTCCCCGCATTCAGCAACATTGGGCTGAGAGCCATTCCGCTGAAGCTGCACACCAAGTAGAATGTTCAGCGCCTCACTACAATTGCTGCAGGGAAAAGCCGAAATTACAGCATCGTGCATTGAAAGCCCCATAAATGTCAAACAATTCTATATAGGAGGCCAAAGCCAACTTCGAAAAGCGATATCTCCAAACATTCATTTGACGTATGGAGTTGCCGACAGCATGCTTTGGAAGCCTGGCGTTCAACATTCACAACAGGCACTACACAAACGCTGACTTTAGGAATATCGGCCTGTC
>NW_013653528.1:0-1791 GCF_000499385.1 Eimeria necatrix
TTGTTCCTTGGTTCCACGAAGAGCACTGGCACTGAATGAAACAAAACTAAATCTCGACTAGTCTGCGGACGCAAGGGCCACAAGCGTCTGTCCACGTAAATTCGGCAACGCGCGATGTTCCTCTTCAGACACAGCCCAAAGCGAACTTTTGATCACGCGCCGTCGCAACAACGTCATACTTTGAAACACTGACTATCGACTGCTGGGTCCCGTTTTTCTTGGTTGAGGAAAAATTGCTGCAATAAGAAGGGCAATAAGAAACGTTTACGCAGAATGCCCTGTTGCAAATCTATATTTGTAGCCGTTCTCTCTCATTGGCTGCAAGCATCTCGTGCTTGGCTGAGATGCTTGAGGCACGGAAAAAACGCAAGCAATTCATGTTATTGAGGCTAAGCCTCCAACAAAGGTGCACTTGCGAAAATCGTCTGCAGTGGCCTCTGAACATCAATGTTTCAACAAGTCTGATGGACCTTTAACGCCACAAACAGACCTGTAACAAGTCTAAGATGCATTGCTTCTAACGAGCACTTTCACGTATGCTGCAGACTATGTATTGCACAATACAGCCACAAAAGAACAAAAACACCTTTTTTAATATAACAAAACAGGATTTTAATTTCCCGTTCAAAGCAAGTCCTGCATGTATCTGCCCACAAGACCTTGACTGTGAGCGTGCTGCACAAAGTGCTAATAGTGCTGTCCAACTTGGCACAACCGGCTTCACTGCGCGCTTTTGAAAGGGCTGTGGTGATACGAAACGCCTTTTGGATTAAAGGCAGCAGCAAGCGCTGGCTTGAATGGAGAGAGTGCGTTGGAACGCTACATAAGTGCTCAGAATTCATAAGCGAAATTTCGAGATTCTTACTTCCCCGATGGATATTTGTTGCGTTTTATGAGTAAAGTGGCACTAATACGTGCGATGAAAAATGCATTGATAGATGGATCTGACTGCATGATTTCAGTGTAGCATTTCAAGCTGACAACAAGAGCAGCACGTCACACCACTTTGGAAGATTTAACTGATACGCCAGGCCCCAGGCAGGGCCACTGTCAGATTATGGTACTGTAGGGGAAAAGAAGGGCGAATTGCAACATCTCATGAAACATTCTGAAGGCAGCGCATGCTTTTGAGTATCGTAAATCGAGAAAAACTGTTTTCACTCACTATCTGTGTCTCATGGGGTAGTAGGAGTCGTCTAGCAGACATATCGAGCAAAATAAGCATTCGAGCAAGCGAAACCCTGGCAAAGGTAGGACTTCGGAGACCCTGAGAGCACGAGTATGCCATGCTCTTTTTCCAGTAGCAAAATCCGTAAACACCACGCGGAGAATGGGTTGTTCGTTTCACTTAGAGATGCATAAGGGCTTATCCGACATTGTGCGCATTGCGACAAGCAACAGAGCCCATTATGCGCAGATGCTACCAAAACAACTTCTTGTGAATCACATTAACAGTACGTACGTACTAGAAAAAACCATGGTAGAATTCATTTAAGCTTTGCAAGCTGCCACAAGAGGTTGAGAGTGACAGGACAAAGCGTAGATAAATAGTTTAATCCCCAATCACTTTTAAAGTCAGGGCATTAGCATCAAGAATTTGGCAAGCCCCGGTAAACAACCTCAACAAAATAAACGAAAGAAGGCACTGTAGCGTCCAAGTGCTTTGACAGCAAGACGCTTGTGCAAGGCACAAAAAACATCACGGTTAAGTCCATTTGAGGACACTTACCCAGCGGCAAAGACGTTTTGTTCATCAGCGATTGGAAGGCTTCATGATGCAAAAATGTATGC
>NW_013653529.1:0-2073 GCF_000499385.1 Eimeria necatrix
TGTAGTGCATATCCCATTCCGTCTTTCCTCTTGCATGGAGCGGCAATCATGCGCACAAAACCGTGGGAGCCTCAGCTCGCCGATGTGCTGCAGCCAGTATGATATCAGCACTTTTGGTGTTTTGGCGTTGAGTCTGACTGCGGCGTTTGTATTTGTTTTTGCAAAAGAGGCGCTTGAGGAGATGCGCGTTTTATCGAATCCGAGCACGCACGTGTCAATATCACTCGACGATTTGGATGAAATGTTTGGTGCTTCAAATCGCTGCCGCAGAGGCCCTGTGCTTCTCCCGCCAAATTTGTCGAACGTGTTCTCCATCTGTTTTGCGACAGCATCTGCACCTAGCGGGCAACAAGAGTTCGCTACAACACAGCGTTCACCTACATTGATGAATCGCTGTGTGTTGGACGTCTCACAGTCGTTGCGGATATTGACTTCGTAGATGCATACTCTGGCCTAAAGCGAATTAATATTTCCAAACAGATCGCATATTGAGTAGTCGGTGTGCGATATGCGTTGTTTTGTTCTTGTCTTGATGGGTGTTAATTACTGCACTAGATCGGTGTATTTATGGATGGCTGTGTTGGCTGAAGGCGAAGGAAACCGCATGTGTTGTTTTATAATAATATGCAGTGGCTCAAATGAGCAGTGAAGAAAACAACGCAGCTAGTGAGTTACGTTTAAGACTGAAATGTATTCTTGCGCTCAAAATTTGTATCAGCATTGGACGAAATCCCGTGTGTGTTGGCGCAGTAGCATTTTGAATTCCAAGCGCTACGCTGTGGATCAGAGACATGCAACATTTTCAAGTGCAAGGCTGTGTACTTCGTGTAGGGGTGTATTCCTCTACAGAGAAAATGTTGATGGTCGTTCTACTAGATGCAGGCAGTGGACCGCCAAGTTGTGAAGGATCTCATCAACCTCAACCGTTAGTCGGTGCATACTCATAAGCAGCGGAGATAACGCTCGAGCGCGACATTTATGTCGGCTGCGCACCCAACTGGATTAAGTTATGATGGTTTGCAAACCTTTCGGACATTCGCTCCAACAGGTATGTAATCAGCCCCTAGTCATATCGTCCATCACCAGCGGGTTTGCATTTTGTCTTGACGAATAGGAGCACTTACGTTTCGTCTGACTGGAGGGAAGCGACTGTTTTGGTGTCAGGAGAAATCATTGGTGAAGCGGATGGATTTTGCGTTCCTTGGCTGGTTCCATGCTTTCTTAGGTGAGAGGCAACCGCCTGAGCTTTGTTTGTTGTGGGGGCGCTTCAGGGATGCGTTATCCTGATCACACAGTGGTGTGAATGAAGTACCAGATAGACTAGGTATTACGGGTAAGCCTGGCTCGTCTCGGACGTCCAAGCATCCATAGTATGGTCATTGGCATAGTATCTGTAAAATCGTGGGCAGCACATATTTACTTGGCAGCCCAGATTTCATATCATCATTATATGTGAAGCACGTTTGAAGCTCGTTCAAGGCCTCCGGCGACGCAGACTGATGTGCCACTGCAGAGAGGTTGACATCTCCAGATTCGTCAAGAAGAATCTAAGACCTTAGCAAACGGACACGTATAAGCGCACGCATATGACATGCGTCTTCGCGGCCATGCTGACGCCCGCGCACTCGCAAATCGTTAACGATTCAGGTTGGTGCCGTGCTGCGTTGCTTACATGGGTCCGTTCGCTAGGTGGAGGTCCGAATTTGTGAGTTGGCTGCGTATGATGCGAACCTCGTTCACTGCTTCTCAACATCCTCTAACTGTTCATCTGCTCGATAAAGGCGAAGGTTCAAAGGTAGACGCCGAGGGAGACAGTGACAGCCATGGTTCGAAAATATATTGAGGGCCCAGGATGTGAGGCAGCATCGAGGTAAGGCATGTGCGTTCGTGCCTTATTGACGCGGTGCTTATTCGCGTTGCACTGTTGGAACTTTGGTCTTCACGTCTTAGAATGCCACGCTGCGAAGCACACGAAGTTGCATTTGCAAGCGCTAGAGTTGGCGTTCTGGTGCGGAGGCTGACTGCTCTGTAGAGAGAAGCGTTGGTGTTCGTGTTGCTGCGGACAAGCGGTAT
>NW_013653530.1:0-1191 GCF_000499385.1 Eimeria necatrix
CCTGCACGCAGCGGCGCCATCACGTCACAAAATAATGCATGCTGCGAGACGGCCTAGCGACTGATTGCTAACAAACTTCAAACTGTCGATGGACACGAACTTGACAAGGCCAGCTGATAGCGTTAGCCTCGGTACCATATTCTGTTCAACCACCACTAGCGCATTCCAGCTATTGCAGTTCAGACGATCACTACATCAACCAGTCGGCGGCGCGTTACCGCATCTGCGGAGTAAAAATCCTAGATTGTCACACACACGCACACGAATCGCCGCTACGCAGCATGCTTCCGCCGTGACATACTCCCTGCCAAGACACCGCTTTTTGCCATGTGTCCGCCGCATACACACGAAAATAACTATCCAGGAGCGTAGGGCGCGAGAGAAAAAACTTAAGTTGGGCGGCAGTCGGCTTAAGTTGGTTTCTTTTTTGTGTGATGATTGACAAGAATGTGCTGCATGGAAGGGCACAAGCAAAAACGCTCACGCAGGATTACCTGCCGCGAATGTATACTTGTAGCTGTCTTCTCTAGTTCGTTGCAAAGGTCAAACACGCAGTGACTCTGCGGTGCAACTTCATCACCTGCTACACAGCTGTACACAAAGGCTACATCAACCCTGTCTCACCAGCATTCTCATGCATGTACGAAATCACAAACAACAATGAACCCACCACAAAGAGCATTGTCCCTGAATGATTCAAAACAAAGTCTTCATTGGTCTGCAAATGCAAGGCCCACATGCGTCTGTCCACGACAGTTCAGCAACGCGCGACATTTCTTCTCAGACGCAGCCCAAAGCGAACTTTCGATCACATGCCGTCACAACAACGCCATATTTTGAAGCACTGACTATCGACAACTCTCGATAAACAGTCTGCACGTACTGGCTGCAAACGACTTGGAGGCATAGAAAACTCCCTACGGTAGACGCGCCGCAATGAACGCCTCGCAGTGCGTCTGGCCCCAACAGATGCAGCGTCGCATTTCCAAGAAGCAACAAAGAAGGATTGGCATTTTTAGCAGCCAGCCTGACACTCAACATTCGCGGACAACAGTCAGCAAGCTCACGATGCTTTTGCTGGACACTTATTTGCCGGCTTCAAGTCACAAAGCAGCTTGGAAGAGCATGATGCATTTGAAGGCCAGTTTTCGCCCCAGACGCAGCCGTGGCTGACGTTGCATACAACGACGC
>NW_013653531.1:0-1499 GCF_000499385.1 Eimeria necatrix
CCAGAATGGTTGATTTTGGGTCGTTGCAAAGCTAAGCAATGCGCAGTCTCAAATGCATGATCCTACCACGAAGACGATTCCTTGCGTCAATGACGAAGCGGAGTGGCCAACATGAAGAACTTTTGCAAGCACCTGCAGCCAGCGTAGGGACACTTCGACCGAGTGCGATTATGGCCCGTCACGTACAGAGAGCCAGCACTACAGCGCCTACCATCAAGAACAGTTATGAGTTGGCACGAAGTAACGGCATGACGCTTCGTGGCGAACGCACGCTTAATCCGCATATCGTCAACAGCGCAGTTCCTCCTCGGAGTAGTTTGCTGCGTCATATCGTTTCACAAACTTGAAAGAAATGCCACACTCACAGGCTGCACGCAGCGACGCCATTGCGTCACAAAATAATGCATGTTGCGAGACGGCCTAGCGACTGACTGCTGAAAAATGTCAAACTGTCGAAAGAAACTAACTTGACGAGGCCTGCCGATAGCGTTAGCCTGGGCACCCTAATCTCTTCAACCACCGCCAGCGCATTCCAGCCGTTGCTATGCAGACGATCACTACATCAACCTGTCGGCAGCGACTGCTGAAAAAAGTCAAACTGTCGAAAGAAACTAACTTGGCGAGGCCTGCCGATAGCGTTAGCCTAGGCACCTTAATCTCTTCAACCACCGCTAGCGCATTCCAGCCATTGCAGTGCAGACGATCACTACATCAACCTGTCGGCGGCGCACCATTACACCTACGAAGGTAAAATCCTAGATCGTCACGCACACGCACGCGAATCGCCGCTACGCAGCTTGCTTTCGCCGTGACATACTCCCTGGAAAAACACCGTCCTTTTTTGTGTGTCCTTGGAGTATATCGTGACTAAATACACGCAAGCATGATTATCCAGGAGCCTAGGACGCGAGAGAAAAACTTTGAGTTGGGCAGCAGCCGGCTCAACTTGGTTTCTTTTTCGCCTGATGATTGGGAAGATTGCGCCGCATGGAAGAGCGCAAGCAGAAACGTTCACGCAGGATGCCCGGCCGCAAATGTATGCTTGCTGCTGTCTTCTCTAGTTCGTTGCAAAGGTCAAAACCGCAGTCACTCTGCGGTGGAACTTCACCACCTGCTACACAATTGTACACAAAAGCTACATCAACATTGTCTTACCAGCATTCTCATGCGTGCAAGAAGCTACAAACAACGAAGAGCCAACCACGGAGAGCATCGTCACTAAATGAATCAAAACAATGTATTGGTTGGTATGCGAATGCAAGGCCTACATGCGTCTGTCCACAACACTCAGCAACGCGCGACATTTCTCTTCAGACACAGCCAAAAGCGAACTTCTTTTGATCACATGCCCTCACAGCAACGTCATTTTTTGAGACGCTGACTATCGACAGCTCTCCATAAGCAGTCTGCACATGCTGGCTGCAAACGACTTGGACGCATAGAAAACTCCCTGCGGTAGACGCGCCGCAATGAACGCCTAGCAGTGCTTCTGGCTCCAA